>NC_057811.1:424492414-424502154 GCF_018294505.1 Triticum aestivum | reverse complement strand
CGGGCCGCGGGGGCCGCGGACGGGCCGGCGGGCCGCATCGGCGCGGGGACGGCGGCGGTGACGTGTCACGCTGTGGTTGGTCGGGGCGGCGGAGCGGACATGTCCGTCGGTGGCAGTTTTTGTCCGGCGGCGCGCGGTGGATTTTAGGATTGGACTGCGAATGTATACGGGAGGGGATGCACTTATATAGCTAGAGGGAGTTAGGAGAGTCCAAATGAGGTTCGGTTTTCGCCCACACGATCGTGATCGAACGACCTAGACCATGGAAGAGGGTTTGGTGGGTTTTGGGCTGTTTTTGAGGGGGTTTTTGCTGGACACTCAAATGGACTTTGCGGATGCCCGGTTAACCGTTGGAGTACCAAACGACCTCCAAATGGCACGAAACTTGACCGGTGGTCTCCGGGTGGTATATTAAGGCCACTTGACAAGCCTCGGTCCATTCCGAGAAAGTTTGACACCCGCACACGAAAGAAAACAAGAGGGGTGCACCGGAGGAGATAGGAGCGCCGGATTGCAAAACGGACAACGGGGAAAATGCTCGGATGCAAGAGACGAACACGTATGCAAATGCAATGCACATGATGACATGATATGAAATGCATGACATGACAAAATACAAAACGAAAGACAAAACCCGACAACGGAGGGAATATCATAACACATAGCCGGAAATGGCAAGAGTCGGAGTTACAAATATGGCAAGTTACATCCGGGGTGTTACAACACTCCACCACTACGAGAGGATCTCGTCCCGAGATCTAGGACTGAAAGAACTCCGGATATTCGAAACGGAGGTGGTCCTCGCGTTCCCAGGTGGCTTCCCGGTAGGAATGGTGCGACCACTTCACTTTTAGGAATTTGATTGACTTGTTGCGAGTCTTGCGCTCAGTTTCTTCAAGAATAGCAACGGGGTGCTCATGATAAGACAAATCTTCTTGGAGGTCAATCTCTTCGAAGTTGATAGTACGCTCAGGCGCCTTGAAGCACTTGCGGAGCTGTGACACGTGGAACACACCGTGCACGTTCGCGAAGTTGGAAGGAAGCTCAAGTTGATAGGCGAGGTCGCCTCTTTTGCCAATGATCTTGAAAGGACCCACGTATCTAGGGGCAAGCTTCCCTTTGATACCGAAGCGACGAGTGCCTTTCATTGGAGAGACGCGGAGGTAGACATGGTCTCCGATCTCGAAAGCCAAATCACGATGCTTACTATCATAGTAACTCTTCTGGCGCGCTTGCGCGGCTTTGAGATTATCACGGATGAATTTACACATTTCTTCAGCTTCTGTGATTAAGTCATTGCCAAGAAGTTGGCGTTCACCAGTCTTTGACCAATTGAGAGGAGTACGACACTTTCTGCCATAGAGAATCTCGAATGGGGCCTTGCCCGAACTTGCTTGGAAGCTGTTGTTGTAGGAGAATTCAGCATATGGAAGACAATCTTCCCATTTCATGCCAAAGGAAATGACACAAGCCCTGAGCATATCTTCAAGAATTTGATTGACTCGCTCGACTTGGCCACTAGTTTGAGGATGGAAAGCTGTGCTGAAGCGAATGTTAGTGCCCATGGACTTCTGGAAGGAGTCCCAGAACTTAGAGGTGAAGATGCTTCCTCGATCTGAAGAAATCAATTGTGGAATGCCGTGCAAGGAGACAATTCTGGAGGTGTAAAGCTCTGCCAGTTGAGCTGCTGTGATGGATTCTTTGGTTGGAAGGAAATGAGCCACTTTAGAAAGCTTGTCAATGACAACGAAGATAGCATCATTTCCGCGCTTGGACTTGGGAAATCCATTCACGAAGTCCATTTCGATGTGATCAAACTTCCATTCTGGGATAGCAAGAGGTTGGAGGAGACCAGCTGGTCGTTGGTGTTCTGCTTTCACTCTTCGGCAAGCATCACATTCATTCACGAATTGAGCAATTTCTCGCTTCATTCGAGTCCACCAATACGACTGCTTGAGGTCATGGTACATCTTCGTACTTCTAGGATGAATGGAAAGGAGAGAATTGTGCGCCTCGTTCATAATGACTTTCTTTAGATCACCTTTAGGAACCACAATCCAGTCCTCAAAGAATAAAGTGTCTCTGTCATCAATGCGATAGCACTTGTATTTGGAAAGACCCTTGTCGATACCACGTTTCACCTTCTTCACCATGGCATCAAGGAGTTGTGCCTCACGAATTTGATCTTCCAAAGTAGGAGATACTATGAGGTTGGCAAGAAAGCCTTGAGGAACAACTTGGAGATTCAGCTTGCGGAAAGCTTCACAAAGATCCGGTTGGAAAGGCTTGAGAATTAAGCTGTTGCAATAAGCCTTCCTGCTTAAAGCATCTGCAATGACATTGGCCTTGCCTGGAGTATATTCAATACTCGGATTGTACTCTTGAATCATTTCGACCCATCGATTCTGCCTGAGGTTGAGGTTGGGCTGAGTGAAGATATACTTGAGGCTCTTGTGATCGGTGAAAATGTCCACTTGTCTTCCCAACAAGAGATGTCTCCACGTTATTAATGCATGGACAACTGCCGCCAACTCAAGATCGTGAGTGGGGTAGTTCTTCTCGTTGGGCTTCAACTGACGAGAGGTATAAGCCACAACTTTCTTCTCTTGCATTAATACAGCACCGAGACCTTGGAGAGAAGCATCACAGAAAACTTCAAACGGCTTGGATTCATCAGGAGGAGTCAAGACAGGAGCTGTGACTAGTTTCTCTTTGAGAGTGTTGAAAGCAACGTCACACTCAGGAGACCAGACATACTTCACATGCTTCTGAAGGAGGTTGGAAAGAGGCTTTGCAATCTTGGAGAAATTCTCAACGAATCTTCGGCAATAGCTTGCAAGACCAAGAAAACTACGGAGCTACTTGACATTCTGAGGAGGTTCCCAATTCACAATTGCGGACACCTTCTCGGGGTTAATAGCGATGCCCTTGGCAGAGATGATGTGACCAAGGAAAAGAACTTCATCGAGCCAAAACTCACATTTGGAGAACTTCGCATAGAATTGATACTCTCTGAGCTTGTCGAGCACCAATCGCAAATGTTTGGCATGATCCTGCTTATTCTTGGAGAAGACCAAGATATCATCGAGATACACCAGAACGAATTCATTGGTATAGGGGTTGAAGATGAAATTCATCATCCGAGAGAACACTGGAGGAGCATTGACAAGGACGAAAGACACGACAGTATATTCATAAGAACCAAAGCTCGTTCTGAATGTTGTCTTGGGAATATCTTCTTCACGAATGCGAATCTGATGATAACCCATACGAAGATCAAGCTTCGAGAATACTTTAGCACCTTTGAGTTGCTCGAATAGCTCATTGATGTTGGGAAGTGGATACTTGTTCTTGATTGTCTTCTTGTTCAATGGACGGTAGTCGACACAAAGTCGGTCCGTGCCATCCTTCTTCTTGACAAAAAGAACACCACAACCCCATGGAGAAGAACTCGGTCTGATCAAACCCAGACGCTCTTGTTCATCGAGCTGTTTCTTCAATTCCTTCAGCTCGTTGGGTCCAAGCTTGTATGGACGCTTGCAAACGGGTTCAGTGCCAGGCTCTAGTTCGATAACGAACTCAACTGGCCAGTGAGGAGGCATACCCGGAAGCTCTTCTGGAAAGACATCTTGATACTCGCAAACGACTGGAATTTGAGAGATGGCATTCAATTCGCCCTTCTCATTGAGAGAGAAAAACTGAATGGTTTCATCACGAGTGGCATAGATAATGACATCCTCAGACGAGTGTGTCAATTGAATTTCCCTGGCAGCACAATCAAGTTGAGCCTTGTGCTTAGAAAGCCAGTCCATCCCGAGAATAAGATCAATATCCGAGTCACCAAGAATAATTGGAGAAGACTGAAATTTATAGTCGCCCATCTTGATGGAAACATCCGGGACACAATTATTAGAAGTCATTTGCTTGCCCGAAGACACAATCTTCAACGGGATAGGGATCTTTTCCGTCACAAATTCATGCTTGGCAACAAAAGGTCTTGAAATGAAAGAAAGAGATGCACCAGTATCAAAAAGAACTTTTGCGGGAATATCATTAACTGAGAGATTACCCATTATCACATCAGTAGATTCCTCCGCTTGAGCTGCATTCATCATGTTCACCTTTGCAGACTTTGGATTATGCTTGACCACTACATTGCTGGAAGATCTGACAGGAGGAGGAGGAGGCAGGCGCCTTTGGTTGAAGCACTTGTTAGCATAGTGACCTTTCTGCTGACACTTGTTGCAAGTCACCTCTGAGAGTGGACGGTGATAAGGAGCATTGGACTTTGGAGCTTGATTCTGAGACTTGTTCTGATAGCCAGAGTTGGAAGAGTTGGAAGAACCATGGCCACCTTTGTTCTTCTGCTGATAAGGCTGACGAAACGGAGGAGGTGGAGGCAACCAGAACTTCTGTTGCTTAGCTGTCACAAGTGAGGAAGAAGAAGACTGAACTGCGTCCCTGACTCTCTTCTTAGAAGCCTCACACTTGAGCTGAGCAGCCTCTTGCTTCAATGCCATATTATAGAATTGATCAAACTGAGTAGGCTCAACAAGAACGAGAGCTAACTGTAGATCCTCTTTAAGGCCACCTCTGAAGTGATAGATCATGCTCTTTTCATCAGGAACGTCTTGTTTAGCGAAGCGAGCAAGTTTCTGAAACTGAATGTTGTATTGATACACAGACATGTTGCCTTGCTTGAGATTGCGGAACTCCTCACGCTTGCTCTCAACAACACTTTGTGGAATGTGGTGCGCTTTGAAGTCCCGACAGAAGTCAGTCCAAGTGATCACATGACCTCCTCTGGAATCTTTGTATTGCTGATACCAATCAGCAGCTTGGTCCTTGAGCTGGAAAGAAGCAAACTTGACATAATCCTCAGGCCTGACATTGCTACATTCAAAATGCTTATTGATGTCCACGAGCCAATCATTGGCATCCGTGGCCTCGGCACAGTAGCTGAAAGACTTGGGCTGATTTGCGAGAAACTGGTTGAGAGTGGCAAAGTGAAACTGATTGTTGCCTTGACCTTGATTGCCTTGCCCTTGAGTATGTTCTTGCAAGAGTTGCAGAATCATCTGAGCATTGGCGTTGGGCCGCCATGATAGCTTGCTATGCCTCCGGAGGTGGAGGTGGTGGCGGAGGGTTCGCTTGACTCCCTTCATTGCGATCCGGATTCTGACGCGTTGGCGGAGCCATCCTGAAGAGGGTGACATCCGTTAGCATCTTGATAGACAAATAGATAAGTAGAATCAACGGATAGAAATTGCAACATATAGTCTTCACAATAAACATTCGAACGAAGATGAACGAATGAATTCCGTAGTGAATCATCACACTTCCATGAATTGAGAAGCCACTTGAAAAAGATATGGAATCAACATATGAATTCGAAGCAACTCGAATACCGCAATTCAAAACAAAACAAAGTATTGGCTTGCAGAATAAGCTGGAACAAACATATGATAGAGGTTTCGTCCGAAGTTTTCGTGGTGGGGCCCACACGGGCTCAATCATACAGCACCATCATGTACAAGGTTGTGCACACGACATACGAAGCGTCCCCGAGTCGGCAAAGCCATGGACTCTTTAAGACACTACGAGACCACTGTAAAATCAACCGTGGAAAGGCGGACCACTAGACGTCGAACCCCAATCTCATATCATGCGCCTGTCGGAAAGATATCCTAAGGCTACTTGAATTCCCACTTATAAACTCCCGAAACTTTCTGGTTATGCAATCTGGTGTTGGGGATACAGGGGACACAAAATATATCACCCAAACTAGCAATCCCTAGATCCAGCTGTATCCATTCGTCAACACATAACCAAGAAACCTTCGGAAATCATTTACCTCAACCTTCGAAAAACATCCGTTATACAAGTTATGGCAATACTCCCGAACTCCCGCCCCAGTACTGGGTGGCGTCGAGGTGATCTCACCAACAACTGCATAAAAGAGATTTCGATGTCGGCGAAACTCAGTATTCCAGAACTGCAATGATAAAATTGTGACGACAACACCTCGGAGCTCAACTCTCCGGGACACTGCCACAACCCCTAAATGTCAGGAGGCACCAAGAATAATGTTCTCGTCACAAAACCATCGGAACGATTCCAAGATACCCGCGTGATCCTAAAAAAAAATTTAGTGAAATTTGAGGAGAGAAGAGTCAAAACTTATACGTCAGGAGACCTCACCAGAGCGACGAAGGGACTGAGGAGTAAAAAGAATCCTACTCTCCGATATATATAATCCTAAGACTCAAAACATTTTTGTTCTAGACTCAACAACGCCAGCGATTCGATCAAGCAGGGGGCTCCTAAGTCGGGGATGGCTCTGATTACCAACTTGTAATGCCCACGATGCGGCTATATCTCCCACGTGTCGAGGCACGACTTAGAGGCATAACCGCATAGTGGTTTACTCGCAAGAAGGGTCATCTTCACACAATCCCATGTAATGAACAAGAATGGGATAAAGAGTTGGCTTACAATCGCCACTTCACACAATACATAAATATTTTTCATACATCATCCAAAATACAATCATATAGACCGAATATGGTCAAAAACCAGATGAAAATAAGACAACCCCAAATGCTAGATCCCCGATCGTCCCAACTGGTCTCCACTACTGATCATCAGGGAAAGAAACATAGTAACGGCCACGTTCCTCGTCGAACTCCCACTTGAGATCGACCCCATCCTCTGCACTGGCATCGTCGGCACCTGCAACTGTTTTGGTAGAATCTGTGAGTCACGGGGACTCAGCAATCTCACACCCGCGAGATCAAGACTATTTAAGCTTATAGGAAAGGATGGTGTAATAAGGTGGAGCTGCAGCGGCAAAAGCATATATGGTGGCTAACTTGCGCAAATGAGAGCGAGAAGGGAAGCAACGGAACGGACGTCATCTAGCAATGACCAAGAAATGATCCTGAACTCCTACTTACGTCATACATAACACAGACCGTGTTCACTTCCCGGACTCCGCCGAGAAGAGACCATCACGGCTACACACGCAGTTGATGTATTTTAACTGGGTCAAGTGACAAGTTATCTACAACCGGACATTAACAAATTCCCATCTGCCTCATAACCGCGGGCACGGCTTTGGAAAGATAATACCCTGCAGGGGTGTCCCAACTTAGCCCATCATAAGCTCTCACGGTCAACGAAGCATAAACCTTCTCCCGGAAAGACCCGATCAGTCTCGGAATCCCGGTTTACAAGACATTTCGACAATGGTAAAACAAGACCAGCAAAGCCGCCCGAATGTGCCGACAAATCCCGATAGGAGCTGCACATATCTCGTTCTCAGGGCACACCGGATGAACACTACGTACAGCTAAAACCAATCCTCGAGTTTCCCCAAGGTGGCGCTGGAAGTGGCTCTAGTTTGGACCAGCACTCAGAGGAACACTGGCCCGGGGGTTTAAATAAAGATGACCCTCGGGCTCGCGAAAACCCGGGGGAAAAAGGCTTAGGCGGCAAATGGTAAAACCAAAGTTGGGCCTTGCTGGAGGAGTTTTATTCAAGGCGAACCGTCAAGGGGGTCCCATAAATCACCCGACCGCGTAAGGAACGCAAACTCAAGGAACATAATCCCGGTATATCAGTAACTAGGGCGGCAAGAGTGGAACAAAACACCATGCATAAGGCCGAGCCTTCCACCTTTACCAAATGTATAGATGCATTAATTAAATAAGATATATTGTGATATCCCAACATATCCATGTTCCAACATGGAACAAACTTCAACTTCACCTGCAACTAGCAACGCTATAAGAAGGGTTGAGCAAAAGCGGTATCTTAGCCAAACAACGGTTTGCTAGGAAAGGATGGTTAGAGGCTGACATGGCAATATGGGAGACATGATATAGCAAGTGCTAGGTAGCGCAGCATGGCAATAGAACGAACAACTAGCAAAGCAAAGATAGAAGTGATTTCGAGGGGTGGTCATCTTGCCTGCAAGGTTCTCAGAGTTGTCGAAAGCTTGATCCTCGTAAGCGTACTCAACAGGTTCCTCGTGCACGAACTCGTCTCCCGGCTCTACCCAAGACAAGAACACAAGCAAACGGAACCACAATCAATCACGAGAAAATAACAAGCAACATGATGCAAAACATGTATGATATGCGAGATATGATATGCGATGCATATGCGTGCTCCGGAAGGGAAATGATGAACATGGCAGTAACTTGGCAAACCAAGCATGCCACTGGAAAGATGGGATGATTTCGGTCGAAATCGATATAAAGATCACCGGAAACGGATGCACGGTTTGCAAATGGCAAGCGAAACAAGAATGACACGAATCTGCGATTAACAGCACGATAGCACTTAAAATGCAACAAGCAACAAAGCTACAGCACTCCAACATAGCAACAAAGCACATGGCAGTAATCTACAGGAGATTCTTGACAAAAGATGAACACTGAGCTACGGCTAGATCACAACATATCAAGCTCAACCAAGCATGGCAAAAGTGGAAAAGATAACAGGATCACAGACTTAGTGAAAAACTGGACATAGCAGAAAACAGCATCAGGTAGCAATGTTCAGAGCACGAAATCAACATACTACAGGAAATTAACATAGCAAAACAAGGCATGGAAGTATTCTACTAAATGCACAAGACAAAAGTCCCTTACTGGCCATAAGCCAAAAAGGACCAGAAGATATGATGGCAAGCATGTAAACATAGCAAATTTCGTTATCAGGTTTCAGACTTAGCAGAAAACAGAACATGGCAGAAATAATAATATGTAGGCCTCTTTGTGAGCTTGATGCACTCACTACAGAGCAATGCATGACAAAACTAGCATACCTACAGCAAGATGGCATGTTTATGAAGCTAACCATGGCAAGAACACAAGCATAGCATGTATGTATCAACTACAATAAGCTTGGCAAAATTGCATATCATGTTAAGAATTTTCCAGAAATATTTTATAGCAAAATTAGAGCAAGATTGAGTCATATTATGGCACTCCATAATTGCAAACAATTGCCGAAATGGATCTATTAAAACAGTATCTACAAAACATCCTTACTGAACATCACCAAAATATGCATGGATCTCTCTGTAGCCTCAAGTTTACATGGCAACAAAATAACAGCAGACAAGGACTTGGAGAAATCACTAAGTCCCATAAATCAGAAACATTATGGAGCCTACTTTGCATGCTTGTTCTAGTCACCACAGAGATCAAAAATATACATGGACTACACCCTTGGAAAGATGGCATGGCATACTTCAAAACACATGTATAGCTCATGCCCAAAAGATGCACAGATTAAATGATACAAAAATGACAAATCTCCAAGTTCTGCTAAGAACCAGAGAATAACAACAACTAGCCCTCTTCCAACAGAGATTTGGGCATCAAGATGACCTCTAATGAACATGGTCCAATTGAACAAAACGAAGAGCATCATGATACAAACAATTTGACATATTACACGCGTGAATCGGAGCTACATGCGTGGAGTTATGCAACGAGGAACAGGGCAATATGCTGTAAAATTTGGAGGACTTGGAGAAATCGGGGGACAGGGAAAAGTCAACGTTGACTACCAGATCGGATCTCGCTCGATGGAGCTTGAGCTCATCGCTCCCGTGGCCGGCGATGGCGGCTGGCGACGGAGGAAGGAGAGGAGACGTCGGGCGGAGGGGGACCGGAGGGAGGAGGAGGCGGCGGCCTCGGGGCCGGCGACTGCGATGGCCGGCGGTG
>NC_057811.1:424427783-424492013 GCF_018294505.1 Triticum aestivum | reverse complement strand
GGGAAGGCGTCGGGCCGCGGGGGCCGCGGACGGGCCGGCGGGCCGCGTCGGCGTGGGGACGGCGGCGGTGACGTGTCACGCCGTGGTTGGTCAGGGTGGCGGAGCGGACATGTCCGTCGGTGGCAGTTTTTGTCCGGCGGCGCGCGGTGGAGAATTTTAGGGTTGGACTGCGAATGTATACGGGAGGGGATGCACTTATATAGCTAGAGGGAGCTAGGAGAGTCCAAATGAGGTGCGGTTTTCACCCACACGATCGTGATCGAACGACCTAGAGCATGGAAGAGGGTTTGGTGGGTTTTGGGCTGGTTTTTGAGGGGGTTTTTGCTGGACACTCAAATGGACTTTGCGGATGCCCGGTTAACCGTTGGAGTACCAAACGACCTCCAAATGGCACGAAACTTGACCGGTGGTCTCCGGGTGGTATATTAAGGCCACTTGACAAGCCTCGGTCCATTCCGAGAAAGTTTGACACCCGCACACGGAAGAAAACAAGAGGGGTGCACCGGAGGAGATAGGAGCGCCGGATTGCAAAACGGACAACGGGGAAAATGCTCGGATGCAAGAGACGAACACGTATGCAAATGCAATGCACATGATGACATGATATGAAATGCATGACATGACAAAATACAAAACGGAAGACAAAACCCGACAACGGAGGGAATATCATAACACATAGCTGGAAATGGCAAGAGTCGGAGTTACAAATATGGCAAGTTACATCCGGGGTGTTACATCCTTGTCCTGGTGGCTGCTTTTGGCAAGTTACTAGGTGTGCTCCTGCTGCCCTCATCATAGCTGCTGGAGGGACTAGTGCCCTCACTCAACTGTACCTGTTCCTCAAACTTGTTCTGACTGTCACTTTGATCAGGCCTCTTCAGGCAAACTGTCAGCAGACCCTGTGAATAGGTCGTCGATGAGGTAGAGTAGATGAGCATCACAAAGTGCAGAGGTTTTGCAAAACAATTGAGTCAAAAAGCTTAGTTTTAGTTCTCTACAGAAGTGATCTCGGAGCTACCAATTGACAAACTCGGTGATACCGAAGCAACACTTTGAACCTAAACTAGTGAACTCGGTTGGGCCGAGTCACAGTTCGGTGGCACCGAGATTGCTAGGGTTTCACAGAATCTTGAACTCGGTCACACCAATTTGCACGTTTCGGTCGGACCGGAAAGCGCATGTGCAATGGCCAAGGCCGGATCGGTGAGACTGATTTTTACATTTCGGTCGGTCCGAGATGAGTTCTGCGGAGAGCTAACCCTAAAATTTTCGAATCAATCTAGACCTAAGGAAGTTTTAGCTGGATGGATCAATTTCAATCGTGGCAAGAAACATGGCACTGTTCTTGTGCTAGGAATCGGAGTGGAAAAGACAGCACAAGGGGTCGAACACTTACCCTAGAGCGGTGAGTGTTCGCTGCGGCGGCAACGGCAGAGCAGATTGCCGTTGACGGCGGCGGAGACCAGCGGCGGGAGGTCACTGGTGGCGAGAGGACGATCCGGTGACCCGAAGAGGCAGAGCAGGTCACGCGCGGGTGAAGGGTTTCAGAAAAATTTCCAAAATTTGACCCGTCAGTATATATAACCTGACCCTGTCAGTGTGACCGAGTGGAACAACTCGGTGGCACCGAGATGCAAAACTGCAGGCAGTTACTGCAACTCGGTGTGACCGAAAGGCTCTAATCGGTTGCACCGAGATTGAAAATCTAGATCAACTCAGTGATCTCGGTAGGACCGAAAAGGATGAATCGGTCAGACCAAAATGCACAAAGAGGTTTTGGAAGTTTAAGTCTATGACGAATTGGGGACTCCGAGTGCTCCTCACACAGAGTGGTTCGAATCTGACTAGATCAAACTTTGTGATGTAGCATGAATAGAGTTTGAGACGAGGAAAGCATAGATAGCTAGAGGGAGTTCTTAGGCATTCTTGTCCATCCATTTGGCAAAAGAGAAAAAGCCAAACAATCAAAGCAACAAATGGATGTCCTCGAATGAGAAAAATATGCATCCAGCATGCTCACACAATAAAATGGCAAATGAAATATGTGACAAAGCATGCACAAACACTCTAGCATCTATCAAGCAAGTGGCGATGACTAGGTCATCTATATATGAATATTTGACTTAGGAGTCAAATGAGAACATTTGATCATAGGTCATACTCATCGTTTAAGCATAAGTGGGGTTACCACTTTTACATAAAGCATTGTTGTGCTCACACCATTAGAGTTGCTTTAGCTCAATTCTTAGAGTAAAGCTCCCCCTAGATGTGATATCCCCCCTAAGAGGGATGAACTAACCTTGGGTTTTGTCGATGATGACTTCATGTAGGTAATGAAGATGTGGATGCTCAATGTTGATGTAGATCATTCGGAGCAATCCATTGGAGTGAGTTGCACTTTCAATACCTACACGGGTTAGTCCCACAAGGAACAAACAAGGATATCCATAGACATAGAGTGATGTTCACATAGGATGATGTCCATGAAAGCATTAGGTTACCTTGTCCCTTGTCTTACGAACAAGAGGGTTTGTGACTCCATGAACTAGTGCAAGATATGGAAGATGTTTGCACTTGTCCTTGCCAAAACGATAAGAGTGAAGTATGTTGGCGGAGTCTCCCTCAAGAACTCTCTAGTTCTTATTCTTAGGGATCCACACCATCTTGATGGGAATCCTTGGAGTTGTAGTCATACTTGATGAAGTGGAACTTGATGTAGTGTTGGGAACCCACTTGACCAAGGCCTTAGGTGCTTCTTCAAATGCATCAATCTCCTCTTGAAGCTTGTCCTTGCCTTTTTGCTTGTGGTCTTGTGGTGGAAGATCATCTTGAGCTTGTGTTCCTTGGAAAGAAGTAGGATCATACTTCTCTTGTTGAGGAACAAACTTCGTCTTGGGGTATTGATCTTCTTCCCACTCAACTCCATTGGCATTGAACTTTCGTTCAAAACCAACACCTTGATTCTTCCGGTGCCTTCCTTGCTTGCGTACAATTTCCTCAAATTCCTTACTTCCGGCAAGGCTCTTGTAAACACCTTTCTCTATAATTCCCTTCGATAAGCTATTTTCTTGCTCAAGTGTAACTTGGCTAAGAGAATCATTAGTGGAATCAAGAGAACTACTAGAAGCAACAACATTGGATTTAGCATGATTGTTGTTACTACTAGATGAAGAATCTTTCTTGTTATTGTTGCTAGATTTAACTTGTGGCATGTAAGTAGACAAGAGTAAACGCTTGGAAATGTAAGAAGAACTTTTCTTACGAAGATCATCATTGATTGCCTTTAAAAACTCATGTTCTTGCTCAAGGTTGAGCTTTTCAAAGCGTAGCTTATCATGAGTCTTTAATAGTTCTCGATGATCTTCCAAGGTAGTTTCATGAGCTAACTTAAGAGTGTTTAGTTCTGTAGTTAGACGCTCAATCTCCTTCTTATCATCGTCATTCGTTTTATCTTGATTAGCATGATTAATAGCAAGTTCATCATAGTTTTCATAACTAGAGTTGTCAACAAGTAAATCATCATCTCCTAGCAAATCATCTTCATCACTATTGAAATCAACATACTCGGGGTGTGTTACCTTTGGACCTTTAGCCATGAAGCATCTCCCAATTCCTTCATTTGGTGAGTCAAAAATGTCGTAGGAGTTGGTTGTCACAAGTGCTAGTCCGGCAACACCTTCATCTTGAGTATATTCGGAGTCGGAGTGATAACTTCCTTCAGAGTGATTGTCGGAGTCGGAACCGGATACCCATTCACCAACATTAACTTGATGTCTTCCTTTTGTGTAGCTCCTTGATGACTTATCCTTCCTTTCTGAATCCTTGCTTCTCCGAGAGGGTCTTCGTTCATAACGATCATCTCTACTCCTTCTTTCTCTTGGTGGTGATTCTTCTCTTCTACTCCTTCTTTTGGGAGAATCTTCTCTTCTTTTGTAGGGAGCCATACACTCATTGGAGTAGTGTCAGGGTCTTCCACAATTGTAGCAATTTCTTTCGTGACTTGAAGATCTCTTGTCATTGTAGGATCTTGACTTGGAGCTTCTTTCCTTGCTCCTTCTCTTGTAGAATTTGTTGAAGTTCTTCACAATTAGACTCAATTCTTCATTAAAGGTTTGCTTCTCACTTGATGATGTGGGAGCTTCACATGAGGCTTTGTAAGCACCACTTGACTTGTTGTGGAGCTCTTCCTTATCCTTGAGTGACATCTCATGAGCAACAATTCTTCCAATGACTTCCGTTGGCTTGAGATCTTTGTAATTGGACGTCATTTGGATCAATGTGCACACGGTATCATATTTTCCATCCAAGGCTCTTAGGATCTTCTTGATGATGAATCTATTGGTCATCTCTTCACTTCCTAAGCCGGCAATCTCATTTGTGATGAGAGCAAGCCTAGAGTACATTTCAGCGACGCCTTCACCATCCTTCATTTTGAACTTGTCAAGTTGACCTTGAAGCACATCCAATTTGGATTCCTTGACGGAGTCGGTACCTTCGTGCATATCAATCAAAGTATCCCAAATTACCTTTGCATTCTCAAGACGGCTGATTTTGTTGAATTCTTCGGGGCACAATTCGTTGAAGAGAATATCACAAGCTTGAGCATTGTATTGCAGCATCTTCAACTCTTCCGCGGTAGCTTCACGGCTTGGTTCTCTCCCATCAAATAATTCACCTTGCAAGCCAATACACACAATAGCCCAAACATCCTGGTTATGTCCAAGAATATGCATTTTCATCTTATGCTTCCAACTAGCAAAATTTGTACCATCAAAGTAAGGACCTCTACGGTGGTAATTTCCCTCGCTAGACGCCATACTCTCCTAGGTTGTGAAACCAAGGCTATGACCACCAAAAGCTATGGAAATCAAAGCAAATGGAGACCAAAGCTCTGATACCACTTATAGGATCGAAAGTATGTCTAGAGGTGGGTGATTAGACTACTTGACCAAATAAAATCTAGCCTTTTCCCAATTTTAGTTCTTGGCATATTTTAGCAACTTTGCACAAGTCAAGCAATCAACCTACACATGCAATTCTAAGAGTATAGCAGCAGAATGTAAAACAATTGCATATGAAGGTAAAGGGAGGAGTTTGAGGGAGCAAACGCAATGTTAACACGGAAATTTTTATCCGTGGTTCCGATAGGTGGTACTATCGTACATCCACGTTAATGGAGACTTTGACCCACGAAGTGTAATGGTTGCGCGAGTCCACGGAGGGATCCACCCACGAAGGGTCCACGAAGAAGCAACCTTGTCTATCCCACCATGGTCGTCGCCCACGAAGGACTTGCCTCACTCGGGTAGATCTTCACGAAGTAGGCGATCTCCTTGCCCTTACAAACTCCTTGGTTCAACTCCACAATCTTGACAGAGGCTCCCAAGTGACACCTAGCCAATCTAGGAAACACCACTCTCCAAGAGGTAACAAATGGTGTGTTGATGATGAACTCCTTGCTCTTGTGCTTCAAATGATAGTCTCCCCAACAGTCAACTCTCTCTCACAAGATTTGGATTTGGTGGAAAGAAGATTTGAGTGGAAAGCAACTTGGGGAAGGCTTGAGATCAAGATTTATGTGGTTGGAATGGAATATCTTGACCTCAACACAAGTGTAGGTGGTTCTCTCTCAGAAAATGTATGTTGGAAGTGTAGGCATGTTCTGATGGCTCTCTCCATGAATGAAGAGTGGGTGGAGGGGTATATATAGCCTCCACACAAAATCTAACCGTTACACACAATTTACCAAACTCGGTGGGACCGAATCATGAAACTCATTCGGACCGATTTAGTTCAAAATGTGAACGTTAGGATTTTCGGTGGGACCGACATGTCAACTCGGTGGGACCGATTTTGTTAGGGTTAGGGCATAACGTAATCTCGGTGAAACCGATTACACAAACTCGGTGAGACCAATTTTGGTAATAGACTAACCAGAGAGTTGGTCAGGCAAACTCGATGGGACTGATTTGCTCATCTCGGTTGGACCAAAATGTTACGAAAAGGAAACAGAGAGTTTGCATTGCAATCTCGGTGGGACCGATCGCTCATCTCGGTTTGACCAAAACGTTACGAAGGGAAACAGATAGATTACAATCCCATCTCGGTGAGACTGAGATCCCTATCGGTGAGACCGAAAAGACTAGGGTTTCTGGCAGTGGCTATGCCAAGTGAACTCGGTGGCGCCGGATAGAAAGTTTCGGTGGGGCCGAGTTTGACTTTTGGTTTGAGACATATGTGGATATGAGAAAGTAGTTGAGGGTTTTGGGAGCATATCACTAAGCATTTTGAGCAAGAAACTCATTAAGCAACACCTCACCCCCTCTTGATAGTATTGGCTTTTCCCATGGACTCAATGTGATCTTGGATCACTAAAATGAAAAATGTAGAATCTTGTGCTTTGAGCTTGAGCCAATCCTTTTGTCCTTGGCATTTTGAGGGGTCCACTTTTCTAATCCATGCCATGTCAATCATTGAGCTTTCCTGAAATATTTATCTTGAAATAGCATTAACTCAATGAGCTATATGTTGTTAGGAATTACCAAAACCACCCAGGGATAGTTGCACTTTCACCGGCCTACAGCCAGAGAAAACTCTAGGGACGAATGAACGGATCCCTTCAAAGGGAGGTCGTACTCCTGTGGCAGCTTCTGGCGGTCCTGAAGCACCAGATACATTGACGGATATGCTGCGACAGGCGTCCGTCTCGGAGGAACATCGTACCTTGATGGGTACGGTGGTTGAAAAGGTTCTATCCGCAAAAGGCGGATTGACTGAAGCCTGCGCAAGCTTGCTAAGAGGCTTCGAGGTTTGTACTGTAAATTTTTAACTGCGCCCGTGTATAGGTAGTAGCCCCTGAGACTCTGGTTGGCTTCCCAAGGGAGGCAATTAGAGGATCAACATCATATGTCCAGGAAATAATCTCATTAATGGAAACACAGCCTGTTTCCCCCCCGGCAACTGCCCGGAATACGAAGGTTGCCGAGCTACAGCAGAAGCTTGATGTGGCCGGGGATGATATTGTGTTGATCCATAAGCGTCTTGACGAGTCGCAAGGTAAGCATTTGGGGCAGTCATTATATATACGTGCTTATAATATCAGCGTGACGCTGAAAAATTGCATGCATGACTGTAGATGGTGCCGCCGCCGTTGAAATTCTTCGGGCGGAGCTAGCCTGGGCCAAGGAGCAGGCCCGTATTAGTAATGCGGCTGCCGAAAAGGCATCGGCCGATTTGAAGGCCGAACAGGCTGCTCGGTGCCAAGATGAGGAGAAGATATCCCAGATGGCGCATGAACTAGAGAATGCAGCTGGCCGCTGTGAATTCCTCGAGAAGGATAATAAAGCCCAAACGGCCGATCTTGACAAGGCCTTGCTAGAGGCGAAATAAGCGCGGTCCGAATCTAGAGCGGCCCGGGAGGAGATCCGATAAGCTGGGGAGATCACGGCTGGTAAGCCCTTTTTATTGCAAACTAAGTTCGGCGATCCGAATTATGCCCCGCTTAATCAAGTGTGGAGTTCTCCAAACGCATTGTTGGACTTGCCGAAGAGTGCGGCCGATGCGGCACAGTTTTACCAAGCGCAAGAAGGATATGCAACGGAGAAGCTTTTCTGGTCACAATTTGGTGCGTCGAAGCGCCCGCTATTGCTGAACGAACAGATGACCCAATGGGCCGAGCTTCACAGGCTGTCCGGTGCTGCCATGAAGGACATCGTGGTCCGGCTGTGGCCAACCGAGCTGGTTCTGGATAGTTATTTTGGTTTGGTGCGGCGACTTGCTGACGCGGTGCCGCGTATCGATGCTGTGAAGCGATCAACGTGCATTGAAGGTGCACGGATGGCCTTTGCCCGTGTCAAGACATACTGGGCGAAGATGAAGGCCACCGATGTTGCAGTGAAGAGTCCACCCAAGGGCAAGGATCGTCACGCGCCAGAGCACTATTTCGAGGATGTCTTAGAGGGTGCCCGCTTAATAGAGGGTCAATGCTCGAAAGATGTAATTTTCTAGTGAATTGTATGAAAATTGTAAAAGAGAATATTATAATAAGGCTAGTTTCTTTTTTAGTTTCGCCTGAAAACTTTTATTCCTCTCGTGCGGCCGTTTTTGTATAATCTGAAAGTTTTCCAGTCGTCGGCTTCAGCCCCCTCGTAAAAAATACGGGGGTGTTCAGATAAGCATTTGATCACTCTTGACCCAACGTCTTGGTCCATTAAGGAGGTGTCAATGCGGCGAACTAGGCAATCAGACTATAGGGCGTTAACACTTTCACTTAGCCATAGGTGTTTTATGGTGGGTCTATGATATAGCCCCTGGTATGCATGCGGCTAGTTCCAATATGGTTCGTTGCATATGTGACCTGAAGAAAAGGTCCTTCATATAATACGGAGGGAATCGCGATAGATCCCGATAAGTCATCGAGTGGTTGACCAGCTCTTGCCGCATCATGACAGTCAGTTTTCGGCTTTCTCTACTGAGATGCTTTGACCAAATGAACCGGAAGCACAATCGCAGTAGTTCTCCCTTTACTACCTTAGCCGATAGAGCGGAACATAAGGTAGCAAGCACAGGAGCCGGGCAACCCAACTATTGACCCAAGACATGATTCGGAGCTGATGCATATAAGGCCAAACTCGCGACACCGAAGTACGCTATAGAGCTGTTCGGACTTTGTTGGCAACTCATTTGGTCTCATCCTGAGCCCCTGGTAAGTTATGCCGAGGTGTGAAAACATCCAAAGGAGCAAAATTCAGTTCCTTAGAAAAAGGCGAATGCTGAATATGTTTCCTGGGACCTGAGTGATATGCCAATCGTTATGTTACGGGTAAAAACGCCACGGCCCCGACTATTTGACATGCCAGGGGTCGAAGGCTGAGGAAAAAAGGCACCTTACATGCTCGAAATATAGAGTGCGGTCTACAAAAAGTTATTTTGGACCTCCTGTCGCACGTCTGCGTCGCCTGTCCTCGGTTTTGGGAACTCCTTTGATGGGAATGGCCCTTGGATAAATGTTCGAACCCGAGCCCCTAATGGAGTCCGGTAGATGACCATCCTTTGAGCCACTTATGGAAAGAATAATGAAAAAAGAAATAGTAGTTAGAGAGGAAACAGAGGTTATGGGAGTGTTTTCAGGTTCGTCCGTATTGTGCTTCCGCCAGTGCCCAAGGTATCTCCAGTGCATAGTTATGTACGCGCGGTATAGATTTCGCAGGTATACGAGGTGGGCGATGGAAGCCGAACTGCTAGTCCCGCTCTGAATTTGGTCGATCCCGTTGAATGGAGACCGGTGGCTTAATGGCCAACAGGGTCTGTGGTTTAACAAGACCGCTTTGTACTTCGGTTGAGGTTGCCGTATTATGATCCCTAGTCCGGAGAGAGTACTCCTCCTGCTCCTTTGTAGAGTTGTGTGTCATGAATACCATGTTCACTGTTTTTACTTTGGGGGGAAATTTCTTCTGACTCCTGGTATGTGGTTGGCGAGTATCCTCGTCATTGCTATCACCCGGCGGCCTCCTCCCCTTGTGTTCGGCGTTAAGTTTGCTGGCCTGCTTGAAGACCCAACGGCTTCTGTTGGTGTGATTACCTGCTTTATCGGGGTGGCCATGAATCTGGCAGGGCCTATCCAATATCTTGTCTAAAGCGGATGGTCCGTCTTTGTTTGCCTTAAATGGCTTTTTCTGTTGACCGGGTTTGGGACCGCTGAATCTAGCGTTGACCGCTATGTCATGCGTTTTTTCATTATGTTTGAGCTTGCTGTGTCGCGGCTTGCCATTGCCGTCTCGGACTTTGGAAGTGCCCGGGTCGTTGGCACAGCTGCTTCTACGAGCGAGCCAACTGTCTTCTCCCGCGCAAAAACGGGTCATCAGAACAGTGAGGGCTGGCATGGATTTTGGTTTTTTTTTTACCGAGGTGGCGGTCGAGCCACTCGTCCCGGACGCTGTGTTTGAAGGCCGCGAGGGCTTCCGCGTCCGGACAGTTGACTATTTGGTTCTTTTTAACTAAGAATCTAGTCTAGAGCTCCCTAGATGACTCTCCGGGCTGTTGGACAATGTGCCTAAAGTCATCGGCGTCTGGTGGTCGGACATATGTACCTTGGAAGTTATCACAGAAAGCGTCTTCCAAGTCCTCCCAGCTGCCGATAGAGTTTTCCGGCAGACTGTTTAACCAGTACCGAGCCGGTCCTTTGAGTTTTAACAATAGGTATTTGATGGCGTGGAAGTCATCTCCGCAGGCCATATGGATATGGAGAAGAAAATCCTTGATCCAGACCGCGGGGTTAGTTGTTCCATCGTATGGTTCGATATTCACGGGTTTAAACCCTTCTGGAAATTCATGCTCCATTACTTCGTCAGTGAAGCAGAGTGGGTGTGCGGCACCTCTATATTGGGCCACGTCGCGACGTAGCTCAGATGGAGTTCGTCAGCGGTTTTCGGCCCGGGCGCGGCTTGGTTTGTCGCGTCCAAATAGATAGTCGTCATCGCGTGTCAAAGCACGTCCTCGCGATCCGTAGATCGATCTGGTGTGTCCTGTGCTATTGTCCAGGTCTGGTAGAAGGACATATGTGGAGCCCCGAGCTGTCGTATCTCTAATTTTTCGCTTCGGTGGGGCGGGCTGATGTTCGGCTTGAGTTGCCGCTTTATCCCAACGCGTGGTGGTCGGTCCGCCGTATTATCCCGACCGCATAGTGGTCGGCCGCATGGGGCCTCCTCATCGAACTGAGGTAGCAATTTGTGCTTCGGGTAACTCTTGGCTGGGCGTTTGAGGTCGTGTTCTTCGCCTGCTAGGACATCAGTCCATCTATCGTTGAGCAGATCTTGCTCAGCTTGAAGCTGCTGCTGCTTCTTTTTCAGGCTCCATGCAGTGGCTATTAGCTGGCGCTTGAACCGCTCCTGCCCGAGAGGTTCCTCAGGCACGATGAATTCCTCGTTGCCAAGGCTCACCTCATCATCGGAGAGCGGAAGATAATTATCGTCCTCCGAGTCGTCATTTGTGACCTGTTCGTTGGGGCTGACTTGCCCATTTTCCCGTTCCTCCTGTTCGGAGGTTACCTCAACAGGGTTTTCATTATATTCGGCTTCGTCTAGAGTATTATTTTCCCCGGTGCCAGTATTGATATCTTTGGAACGATGCGACTTAGAGCGGCGCCGAGGACGCCGGCACTTGGGCTGTGTCTCAGGAGGTTTATCCTCGACTGGGTCTTCTTTGTCATCGTCGTTAGTTTCTTTGGGTGTATCCACAATGTACACATCGTGCAAAGGAGTGGTCGTCCAGCGTCTAGTAAATGGCGAATTTTGGCCCTGCTCCTCATCGTCATTGTCGTCCATGCCGTCGATGTCTTCGGAGCCGTAGTCAAGCATGTTGGTTAAATCCTCGACAGTGGCTATGAAGTGGGTGGCGGGTGGGAAACAAAACTCTCCATCATCGGCCTCCAGTTCAAACCGGATATAATTTGGCTGTGAGTCCCTCACCAAGGACAGATACTTTAATGAGTTTAGCACATCGCCGAAAGGTGAGTGTCGGAAGACGTCTGCGGTGCTGAATTCGAAGACCGATAACCGATCAAGCTCGGCGTCCGCGGACACACATGGTCTGGAACTTGTAGCCGGAAACGAGTCCGGTGTTCCGGTTACATAGATATCACATGAGGCTAAGTCTGTGTGCGGCTCTAATGCCACGGTATCTGTGGCCTCCATGGCGGGGTTGAGCTTCCCGTCCTTGGATGGCGCGATTTGCTCCAGATCTAAGGCCAGAGTAGTTACAGGAGCTATCTCCTGGATGTGGCCCAATGACAGATTTAAGTCATGTCCATCGGAGTGATAGGGAGCGGCTGCCGCGGCCTCGAATCCGTCGAAGATCAATTCTCCGCGGATGTCCGCGACGTAATTTAAGCTCCCGAATCTGACCTGATGGCCAGGGGCGTAGCTTTCGATCTGCTCCAGATGGCCAAGCGAGTTGGCCCGCAGTATGAAGCCGCCGAATAGAAAGATCTGCCCAGGGAGGAAGACTTCCCCCTGGACAGCATCGTTGTAGATGATTGAAGGGGCCATCAAACCTTTTAACTACGACACAGTGGAACTCTCAATGAAAGCACCAATGTCGGTGTCAAAACCGGCAGATCTCGGGTAGGGGGTCCCGAACTGTGCGTCTAGGATCGATGGTAACAGGAGACGGGGGACACAATGTTTACCCAGGTTCGGGCCCTCTCTATGGAGGTAATACCCTACTTCCTGCTTGATTGATCTTGATGAATATGAGTATTACAAGAGTTGATCTACCACGAGATCGTAATGGCTAAACCCTAAAAGTATAGCTTGTATGACTATGATAATGAGTATCCTGATCCGGACTAAGCCTCCATTTTATATAGACACCAGAGGGATCTAGGGTTACACAGGATTGGTTACAGAGAAAGGAAATCTTCATATTTGGTCGCCAAGCTTGCCTTCCACACCAAGGAGAGTCCCGTCCGGACATGGGTGAAGTCTTCGATCTTCGTATCTTCACAACCCATCAGTCCGGCCCATGGCTAACAGGCCGGACGCCCGAGGACCCCTTAGTCCAGGACTCCCTCAGTTACTATGAACACTAGTAAAGTACACATCAATAACATGTATATCAAATATACCTTTGTTCAATTTGCCATCCTTCTTATCCGCCAAGTATTCGGGGCAGTTCCGCTTCTAGTGACCATTCCCTTTGCAGGAGTAGCACTCAGTTTTAGGCTTAGGTCCTGCTTTGGGCTTTTTCACAGGAGTGGCAACTTGCTTGCCATTATTCTTGAAGTTCCCTTTCTTTCCCTTTGTCCCTTTTCTTGAAACTAGAGGTCTTGTTAACCATCAACACTTGATGCTTTTTCTTGATTTGTACCTTCGTCGATTTCAATATTGCGAAGAGCTCGGGAATCATTTTCGCCATCCCTTGCATATTATAGTTCATCACGAAGTTCTAGTAGCTTGGTGATAGTGACTAGAGAACTCTGTCAATCACTATCTTATTTGGAAGATTAACTCCCACTTGATTCAAGTGATTGTAGTACCCAGACATTCCGAGCACATGCTCACTGGCCGAGCTATTCTCCTCCATCTTGTAGGCAAAGTACTTGTCAGAGGTCTCATAGCTCTCGACATGGGCATGAGTCTGAAATACCAATTTCAGCTCTTGGAACATCTCATATGCTCTATGGCGTTCAAAAACGTTTTTGAAGTCCCGATTTTAAGCCGTAAAACATGACGCACTAAACTATTAAGTAGTCATCATATCGAGCTTGCCAAACGTTCATAACGTCTACATCTGTTTCTGCAATATGCCTGTCACCTAGCGGTGCATCAAGGACATAATAGTTCTGTGCAGCAATGAGGATAATCCTTAGATCACGGACACAGTCCGGATTATTGCTACCATCATCTTTCAACTTAGTTTTCTCTAGGAACATATCAAAAATAGGGGATCTACATTGTGAGCTATTACAACATAATTTGCAAATACTATCAGGACTAAGTTCATGATAAATTAAGTTCAATTAATCAAATTACTTAAGAACTCCCACTTAAATAGACATCCCTCAAGTCATCTAAGTGATACGCGATCCAATCAACTAACCCATGTTTGATCATCACGTGAGATGGGGTAGTCATCAATGGTGAACATCTCTATGTTGATCACATCTACTATATGATTCATGTTCGACCTTTCGGTCTCCAGTGTTCCGAGGCCATGTCTATACATGCTAGGCTCGTCAAGTATAACCCGAGTATTCTGCATGTGGAAAACTGTCTTGCACCCATTGTATGTGAATGTAGAGTCTATCACACCCGATCACCACGTGGTGTCTCAACACGAAGAACTGTCGCAACGGTGCATACTCAGGGAGAACACTTATACCTTGAAATTTTAGTTAAGGGATCATCTTATAATGCTACACAGTACTAAGCAAAATAAGATGCATAAAAGATAAACATCACATGCAATCAAAATATGTGACATGATATGGCCATCATCATCTTGTTCTTTTGATCTCCATCTCCAAAGCATCTCATGATCTCCATCGTCACCGGCTCGACACCTTGATCTCCATCGTTGCGTCGTGGTCGTCTCGCCAACAATTGCTTCTACAACTATCGCTAATGCATAGTGATAAAGGAAATCAATTACATAGCGTTTGCATTTCATACAATAAAGAGACAACCATAAGGCTCCTGCCGGTTGCCAATAACTTTTACAAAACATGATCACTCATACTATAACGTATATCACATCATGTCTTGACCATATCACATCACAACAAGCCATGTAAAAACAAGTTAGACGTCTTCTATTTGGTTGTTGCAAGTTTTACATGGCTGCTACAGGCTTCTAGCAAGAACCGTTCTTACCTACGCATAAAACCACAACAGTGTTTCGTCAAGTTTGCTGTTTTAACCTT
Source organism: Triticum aestivum (assembly GCF_018294505.1). Classification (NCBI taxonomy): domain Eukaryota; kingdom Viridiplantae; phylum Streptophyta; class Magnoliopsida; order Poales; family Poaceae; genus Triticum; species Triticum aestivum. The sequence goes on along the minus strand of NC_057811.1, from coordinate 424,477,594 downwards.
CTTCAAGGACCGGCCGTAGTCAAATTCAATTCAACTAAAGTCGGAGAAACAGACACCCGCCGGCCACCTTTATGCAAAACTAGTTGCATGTCTGTCGGTGGAACCGGTCTCATGTATGTGGACATGTAAGGTTGGTCCGGGCCGCTTTATCCCACAATACCGCCAAATCAATATCTCCAAAGCATTCCACATAAAAAATTCTATTTTTATCATTTACCTACTCGAGGACGAGCAGGAATTAAGCCTGGGGAAGCTTGATACGTCTCCAACGTATCTACAATTTTTGATTGTTCCATGCTATTATATTATCTGTTTTGGATGTTTTATATGCATTAATATGCTATTTTATATTATTTTTGGGACTAACCTATTAACCTAGAGCCCAGTGCCAGTTCCTGTTTTTTCCCTGTTTTCGAGTTTCACAGAAAAGGAATACCAAACGTAGTCCAAACGGTATAAAACCTTCGCGATGATTTTTCTTGGACTAGAAGACAACCAGGAGACTTGGAGATGAAGTCGGAGGAGCCACGAGGCGTCCACAAGGACGGAGGGCGCGCCCCCCACCCTTGTGGGCCCCTCGTGCACCTCCTCACCTATTTCTTTCGCCTATATATTCCCATATATTCCCAAACCACCAGAGGCATCCACGAAAACACTTTTCCACCGCCGCAACCATCTGTACCCGTGAGATCCCATCTAGGGACCTTTTCTGGCACCTTGCCGGAGGGGGATTCGATCACGGAGGGCTTCTACATCAACTCCATTTCCCTTCCGATGAAGCATGAGTAGTTTACCACAGACCTATGGGTCCATAACTAGTAGCTAGATGGCTTCTTCTCTCCCTTTGATTCTCAATACCATGTTCTCCTCGATGTTCTTGGAGATCTATTTGATGTAATACTTTTTTGCGGTGTGTTTGCCGAGATCCAATGAATTGTGGATTTATGATCAACTTATTTAAGAATATTATTTGAATCTCCTCTAAATTCTTATTTGCATGATTTGATACCTTTGTAATTCTCTTCGAACTATCGGTTTGGTTTGGTCAACTAGATTGGTTTTTCTTGCAATGGGAGAAGTGCTTAGCTTTGGGTTAAATCTTGCGGTGTCCTTTCCTAGTGACAGTAGGGGTAGCAAGGCACGTATTGTATTGTTGCCATCGAGGATAAAAAGATGGGGGTTTCATCATATTGCTTGAGTTAATTCCTCTACATCATGTCATCTTGCTTAATGCGTTACTCCGTTCTTTATGAATTTAGTACTCTAGATGCATGCTGGATAGCAGTCGATGTGGAGTAATAGTAGTAGATGTAGAATCGTTTCGGTCTACTTGACATGGACGTGATGCCTATATTCATGATCATTGCCTTAGATATCGTCATAACTTTGCGCTTTTCTATCAATTGCTCGGCAGTAATTGGTTCACACACCGTATTATTTTCTATCTTGAGAGAAGCCTCTAGTGAAACATATGGCCCCCGGGTCTATTTTCCATCATATAATTTTCCGATCTACAATCTTAGTTTCCGATCTACTCTTTTTGCAATCTTTTACTTGCCGATCTATAAACCAAAAATACCAAATATATTTACTTTGTCGTTTATCTATCTCTATTAGATCTCACTTTTGCAAGTAACCGTGAAGGGATTGACAACCCCTTTATCGCGTTCGGTGCAAGTTTGTTTGATTGTTTGTGCAGGTATTCGGTGATTTGTGTGTTTTCTCCTACTGGATTGATACCTTGGTTCTCAAACTGAGGGAAATACTTATCTCTACTTTGCTGCATCACCCTTTCCTCTTCAAGGGAAAAACCAACACAAGCTCAAGAAGTAGCAGGAAGAATTTCTGGCGCCGTTGCCGGGGAGATCTACGCCAAGTCAAGACATACCAAGTACCCATCATAAACTCTCATCTCTTGCATTACATTATTCGCCTCTCGTTTTCCTCTACCCCACTTCTAAAACGATTTTTGAAAAGATTTTCCTTTTTGTTCGCCCTTCTTCCGTTCGATCTTTTATTTGCTTGTGTTACCATGTGCCTTCTTTTTGCTTGCATCTTCGCTTGCTAAAAGTTTATGGATCCTCATCCACTTGCTAATCTTTTTAATAGATCCAATTATGATGAACCAATTGCTAGTGAGTTTTGTGCACTAGATTATCTTTATGATGTTTTGCTTGAAATTCGTGAATCTGGAAATTGTGATGAAGAAATTTATGAAGTGATTCACGATAGCTCCTTGAATAAAAAGCATGATTGCAATGATTTTACTATAAATTCTATTGATGTCAATTGTGCTAATAATATGCAAAACCCAAGCTTGGGGATGCTAGTTTTGCTATGTCCACTACTTGTTGCAATGATCATGATTGGGGTGATTCTTCGTATGATCTTGAAAATTTCTTTAAGCCCCATGATGAATATGAGATTGATAATAATATTTGCAATAATATTGAAAGTGGGTTTCGATGAGTGTCAACTTTAGATCCCACATATTTGGAGAATGTTCAATCTTATGAACTTTTTGATAAAAGTGGGTTTGGAGAGGTCATGACTTTAGTTCATATTAATCCCACTATTTTGGAAGAGTGTCAACTTTGCATGCATATGGATCGTGTTGAGAATATGTTATGTGATAGCTATATTGTTGAATTTGCTTATGATCCTACATGTAACTATTATGAGAGAGGAAAATATGGTTGTAGAAATTTTCATGTTACTAAATTACCTCTCTTCGTGTTGAGATTGCAATCGTCTCTTTCTTCTTCCTTGCATATGCTAGTTTTTGCTTGCCTTAATAATTTGTTTGCATATAAAATGCCTATGCATAGGAAGTATGTTAGACTTAGATGTGTTTGTTACGTGTTTTATGATGCTCTCTTTGCGCTTCAATTCTTGTCTTTCATGTGAGCATCATTGAAATCTCAATGCCTAGCTAAAAGGCTTTAAACAATAGCGCTTGTTGGGAGGCAACCCAATTTTATTTTTGTTCTTTGATTTTTGTTCCTGTTTTGCTTTGAAAAATTCATCCAGCCTCTGGTTAGATGTGGTTTTGTGTTTGAATTAGTGTTTGTGCCAAGTAAGACCTTTGGGATAGCTTACGGTGATAGTTGTTTTGATCTTGCTGAGAAACAGAAACTTTTTCGCCCAGGAAAATAATTTTCATAATTCACAGAAGCGTGCTTTTGATCTGATTCTTTTTGCACTAGATTGGTAAACAAATTGCATAGGTTGTCCTAATTGTTCAGAATTGTTGGAGTTACAGAAGTATTCGAGAGTTACAGTTTGCTACAGACTGTTCTGTTTTTGACAGATTCTGTTGTCTTTGTGTTGTTTGCTTATTTTGATGAATCTATGGGTAGTATTGGAGGGGGGTATGAACCATGGAAAAGTTGAAATACAGTAGATATTACACCAATATAAATAAAGAATGAGTTAACAACAGTACCAAAAAGTGGTGATTTATTTTCTTATACTAACGGAGCTTATGAGATTTTCTGTTGAGTTTTGTGTTGTGAAGTTTTCAAGTTTTGGGTAAGGATTCGATGGACTATGGAATAAGGAGTGGCAAGAGCCTAAGATTGGGGATGCCTAAGGCACCCCAAGGTTATATTCAAGGACAACCAAGAGCCTAAGCTTGGGGATGCCCTGGAAGGCATCCCCTCTTTCGTCTTCGTCTATCGGTAACTTTACTTGAGGCTATATTTTTCTTCACCACATGATGTGTTTTGCTTGGAGCGTCTTGTATGATTTGAGTCTTTGCTTTTTAGTTTGCCACAATCATCCTTGCTGTACACACCTTTTGAGAGGGGCATGCATGAATCGTGATTTAGTAGAATACTCTATGTGCTTCACTTATATCTTTTGAGCTAGGCAATTTTGCTCTAGTGCTTCACTTATATCTTTTTAGAGCACGACGGTGGTTTTATTTTACAGAAATTGATGAACTCTCATGCTTCACTTATATTATTTTGAGAGTGTTTAGAAAGCATGGTAATTTGCTTTGGTTATAAATTTAGTCCTAATATGATAGGCATCCAAGAGGGATATAATAAAAACTTTCATATAAAGTGCATCGAATACTATGAGAAGTTTGATTCCTTATGATTGTTTTGAGATATGAAGATGGTGATATTAGAGTCATGCTAGTGAGTAATTGTGAATTTGAGAAATCCTTGTGTTAAGGTCTGTGAGTCCCGTAGCATGCACGTATGGTGAACCATTATGTAACGAAGTTGGAGCATGAGAAATTATTTGATTGTCATCCTTTGTGTGGAGGTCGCGATCACGCGATGGTCAACTCCTACCAACCCTTCCCCTAGGAGCATGCGTGTAGTACTTTTTTTCGATGACTAATAGATTTTTGCAATAAGTATGTGAGTTCTTTATGACTAATGTTGAGTCCATGGATTATACACACTCTCACCCTTCCACCATTGCCAGCCCTTCTAGTACCGCACAACTTTTGCCGGTACCATGCACCCACCATATACCTTCCTCAAAACAGCCACCATACCTACCTATTATGGCATTTCCATAGCCATTCCAAGATATATTGCCATGCAACTATCCACCATTCCGTTTATTATGACACACATCATCATTGTCATATTGCTTTGCATGATCTTGTAGTTGACATCGTATTTGTGGCAAAGCCACCGTTCATAATTCTTTCATACATGTCACTCTTGATTCATTGCACATCCCGGTACACCGCCGGAGGCATCATATAGAGTCATATTTTGTTCTAAGTATCGAGTTGTAAGTAAATAAAAGCGTGATGATCTTCATTATTAGAGCATTGTCTCATGTGAGGAAACAAAGAGAAAGGCCAAAAAAAGAGAAGGCCCAAAAAAGAGAGAGAAAAAAGAAAAGAGAAAAAATGAGAGAAAAAGAGAGAAGGGGCAATGTTACTATCCGTTTTCCACACTTGTGCTTCAAAGTAGCACCATGATCTTCATGATAGAGAGTCTCCTATGTCGCCACTTTCATATACTACTGGGAATTTTTCATTATAGAACTTGGCTTGTATATTCCAACGATGCACACCCACTTTTTTTTTCTTTTTGAGCTTTCATAAACTTATAGCTCTAGTGCATCCGTTGCATGGCAATCCCTACTCACTTACATTGATATCTATTGATGGGCATATCCATAGCCCGTTGATACGCCTAGTTGATGTGAGACTATCTCCCTCTTTTTCTCTTCTCCACAACCACCATTCTATTCCACCTATAGTGCTATGTCCATGGCTCATGCTCATGTATTGCGTGAAAGTTGAAAAAGTTTGAGAATACTAAAGTATGAAACAATTGCTTGGCTGAAACCGGGGTTGTGCATGATTTGAATATTTTGTGTGATGAAGATGGAGCATAGCCAGACTATATGATTTTGTAGGGATAAGCTTTCTTTGGCCATGTTATTTTGAGAAGACATAATTGCCTTGTTAGTATGCTTGAAGTATTATTGTTTTATGTCAATATTAAACTCTTGTTTTGAATCTTGCGGATCTGAACATTCATGCCACAATAAAAAATTACATGAATAAATATGTTAGGTAGAATACCACATCAAAAATTTTGTTTTTATCATTTACCTACTCGAGGACGAGCAGGAATTAAGCTTGGGGATGCTTGATACGTCTCCAATGTATCTATAATTTTTGATTCTCCCATGCTATTATATTATCTGTTCTGGATGTTTTCTATGCATTAATATGCTATTTTATATTATTTTTGGGACTAACCTATTAACCTAGAGCCCAGTGCCAGTTCCTGTTTTTTCCCTGTTTTTGAGTTTTGCAGAAAAGGAATACCAAACGGAGTCCAAACGGAATAAAACCTTTGCGATGATTTTTCTTGGACCAGAAGAGAACCAGGAGACTTGGAAACGAAGTCGGAGGAGCCACGAGGCGGCCACAAGGACGGAGGGCGCGCCCAGGGGGTAGGGCGCGCCCCCACCCTTTGTGGTCCCCTCGTGCACCTCCTGACCTAATTCTTTCGCCTATATGTTCCCATATATCCCTAAACCACCAGAGGCATCCACGAAAACACTTTTCCACTGCCGCAACCTTCTGTACCCATGAGATCCCATCTAGGGACCTTTTCCGGCACCCTGCCGGAGGGGGATTCGATCACGGAGGGCATCAACTCCATTGCCCTTCCGATCAAGCATGAGTAGTTTACCACAGACCTACGGGTCCATAGCTAGTAGCTAGATGGCTTCTTCTCTCTCTTTGATTCTCAATACCATGTTCTCCTCGATGTTCTTGGAGATCTATTAGATGTAATACTTTTTTGCAGTGTGTTTGCCAAGATCCGATGAATGTGGATTTATGATCATCTTATCTATGAATATTATTTGAATCTCCTCTGAATTCTTATTTGCATGATTTGATATCTTTGTAATTCTCTTTGAACTATCGGTTTGGTTTGGCCAACTAGATTGGTTTTTCTTGCAATGGGAGAAGTGCTTAGCTTTGGGTTCAATCTTGCGGCGTCCTTTCCCAGTGACAGTAGGGGCAGCAAGGCACGTATTGTATTGTTGCCATCGAGGATAAAAAGATTGGGTTTTCATCATATTGCTTGAGTTAATTCCTCTACATCATGTCATCTTGCTTAATGCGTTACTCCGTTCTTTATGAACTTAATACTCTAGATGCATGCTAGATAGTGGTCGATGGGGAGTAATAGTAGTAGATGCAGAATCGTTTTGGTCTACTTGACACGGACGTGATGCCTATATTCATGATCATTGCCTTAGATATCGTCATAACTTTGCGCTTTTCTATCAATTGATCAGCAGTAATTTTTTCACCCATCGTATTATTTTCTATCTTGAGAGAAGCCTCTAGTGAAAACTATGCCCCTCGGGTCTATTTTCCATCATTTAAGTTTCCGATCTACAATCTTGGTTTCCGATCTACTCTTTTTGCAATCTTTTACTTTCCGATCTATAAACCAAAAATACTAAAAATATTTACTTTATCATTTATCCATCTCTATCAGATCTCACTTTTGCAAGTAACACTGGTACGCGTCAGTGCTATACAAACGGTTTTTAACCCCTTTCCGCGATGGCATTTGGAACCGTCGCCAAGTGACTGTGGGCGATAGGGGGGTCCTTCCCACACGACCCAAAAACCGTCGGGGATAGGGAGCCAAGATGCATATACAGTACTCCTACTCGTTTGTGCTCGCATTGCCATCGCAGTCGGTATTCTATGGTGCTACGTTTATGATGTGCGGCCCATCACAAACGGTTCACTATTATAGATTGTGTCTAATAAGCATACAATCACACACATTCACTTTTCCCAAACCGTATGCGATAACTAATTAAGAAGATTAGCTAATCGTCGTATGAGTGTCGGACAGGATTATGAAACGTCGGACCGTCGTAACATAGTCGTACACGACAACTATCGCACACGCTATTCTGTGGTGCAATGTTTATGATGCATACTTCATCAGAAATAGTTCATGGTTGCGAATCGTGTACGATAAGGCAACTATCACAAATGTTTAGTTTGCCCGCACCATATGTGATATTGTCTAACATCGCACACGCTTTGCAAATGGCAACTGTGTGCATGCTTGCACACGTTTCCTTTCTGTGAACCATGTCGGATTATGGTGTATATCGTAAACGTTTTTGTGTTTTACCAACCGTGTGTGCCGTAACTACCTAGAGAGTGTAATTTCACCATAATTTAATTGCTGCTATTTCAAATTGTACCGGATTTGAATTTGAATTTGAATTTGAATGTATGCTATAGCTTTATTCATATCCATCAGGTTCAAACAACCAATGCATTATTCGATTCATAGGTACATATGTTCAGGAATTACATAAGAACCTAAAGAATGATGAACCATAGTTGTATACTTGTACTATTAAAGACGGTAAAGAAAGAGGCGAAATACATTCCGGTTGCTGAACAAGGTGAAGCGGAATGCCCATATTGTGCCCTCCTCCATGCAGAAGGCACGCACGACTCTAGTTCAACCCCTTGTGATGGCCGACCGCCCATCCTTCATGGTCTTCATGAAAACATCTAGATAATCATCGTGTTCTAGTATAAATACTTTAACCTTTGCATGCCCACCAATCATGTAGTTTGAGAGGTAATCTTGAGTAAACTTCTTTGGCAACCACTACAAAGGAAAAAGATTCAGACATTGTCATCTAACACAACTCATTATGAGCAGTAAAAAGAAGGCTGCAGAGTTATTACTTACCATCCTGCAGTTCGATGTTGTCTTGCATAAAGTGTAAAAAATAGTTTAATTGCCATCTTTTGACCCATTTTACTAACAATCTTTATCAGCTTCCTCACTTGATGTTGGTTCATCGATATCTCATTGCCCCATACGCAGAAAGGGTCGAACCGCGGATCTTTACCAATGACATATGTACCTAAAAGCACCAAGTTAATATTAGAAGCTAAACAACAATTGCACAATGATGTAGTACAACACTCTTTTATAATATCTTATAACATCCAATATACTCACATATTAGATGAATTAACATCTTATATTATGGGCCGGAAGGAGTTTATTGCATTCTTACAAATTGTCGGCTGATTAACTGCTGCTGTATCCATGGGTTAGAGTTAGTTTGAGCTAGTTCGGGCTCAAATAGCCCTAAAGTATATCCAAACATGAGGGCTAGTTTGAGCTAGTTGCATCTAACCCACCCAAAATAACTATCCAACCCAAGAGGTGCTAATTGGAGCTAGTTCTCCTAGTGCATTTATTGTCAATCTAACCCTGTCATCCAAACACCTCTTTGGATGGAGTTAGTTCAGGCCTTCAGGGTTAGTCATGAGCTAGAAACTAACTCTAACCTCTAGCTAAGTTGAGTATCCAAACAGCGGTATTGTTGAAACTGGTACTGATAAAATTGAACCAAATGATGACTACATTTGGTTGCTGCACAGTGAATAATTGCACATATAGAGCATCACATTGTGAACAACTGAAATAAACAAGGCATACTGCAAAGAACCAAATATAGCAATTAAAACTGGACATATTCTCACTACACTACAAAAGGGACTAGATGGGTTTCCTCACTTGTCACAGATGGGCTCGTTCTCGTGGGAAGAGCACGGACCCTGGATGCGCTCCATGTTGTCGCAAATGGGCTCCTTCCCCTTGGAAGAGCACAGTTGTAGGTTGCCCTCCCTGATGTCGCAGACGGGCTCTTTCCCCTTGGAAGAGCCGGAGAGGGTGCCCTCCTCGTGGTCGCCGTCGATGAGGTCTGACTTGGAAGTTGTGGATCCCAAGCCAGCATCACAGAACGTGTCCTTCAGAAATGACAAAAGGGGCTCGATGGCAATGTAGGATGGCAAATCCTTGACAGCGAGCCAGAGGAGATCAGCGGCGGGGCCATGGATGAGATCGACGGCGGTTGAACCCGAGGGGTTGGGGGTGGGCCACTTAACCTGTGACATAGCCCGCCTCAGGCCATCGCTGTCGACGACCTTGATGTCATAGCCAGCGTCCGCGACATACCCGCATACTCTAGCCCGCTGATTGAGTGCCCGCGGCCAGTAATGGTCGTCAGCTTCCTCGGCGACGTTGGGCGAAGAGACCGCGATACACCTCTTTTGGGCCAGTCGCTCCTCGAGCTCCACGGGAAGCGTAGTCGGCTTAGGCTGCGACGCTCTGGAGTGGGGGATGGGGACGGGGATCTATAGGAAAGGGGGCGTTTGGCAGACATCATCGAAGAAACTCAGGGTGGCCTAGGTATGGAGATCGGTGGGTAACCTGCACGGGCAAACCGGCTGATGTTGACAATGGAGGCCTTGCGGCGGTGGCGGCGGGAACCTTGCTAGGGTTTCGAGCGAGAGTGTGTGTGTGTGTGTGTGTGCGCGCGCGCATGTGCACGCGCCCGAGGAGGTTTTGGTGTGTGTGTGTGTGTGTGGAGGGGGGTGTTTGAGGAAATGACGCGGATACTGAAAATTTTACTACCCGGGAGTGAAATGCCGGGGCTATTGAAAATTTTGATGATGGTGCATCGCACACGGTCCGGAGATAACAACCATGTGTTATGAAACAGAAAAACCCTCGAGGCGGGCAGATATTTTTGAGGGATGCAGGCGGGATTGGGAACAAGAAACATCACACACGGTCAAAACACAATAAATGTGTGTTATCAAATAGAAAAAGCTGCAGGCGGGTAGATATTTTTGAGAGGGGAAGCCTCGTGGAGCCCAATGTATTGTGCGCATGTGTGGGTCACAGGGGCACCGGTGTGGCACACGGTTAGTTTGAGTGAATCGTGTCTGTTGCATTATCCAACTTGTCTAATGTCATAAATTTGGCGAAAAATGACGCAGGAGAGGGTCAGAACACGAACACGCTTGCATGTGGACCAAATTTATGTATGAAAAGGGTGGTTTGATGTTCAAATACCAAATGCAACTTCGATGTGGCACCTATCTCGCAAAGTGCACGGTAGTGCTTGCCCCCCCCCTCGTGTCGGCATGAAGGGAATCCTAACCTATGAATGCATGCCCCCCCAACCGAGGTTCACCTAGCAAAGTGCGAAGTAGCTAGCAGCCCCCCTCGTGTCGGCACAAAGGGAATCCTAAGATATGAATGCATGCGCCCCCAACCAAGATTCACCTAGCAAAGTGCGAAGTAGCAGCCCCCCTCCACACACACACACTTTCAGTCGGCGGGCCAAAGAGGCATCTCACCAATATGGATCGTAAAACGGACCAAGAATAATCCACCTTGGTCGTACAACCTCTCTCTTGTTGTTGGTCAAAGTGATGGCCGTCCATGCGACCCCAGAGATGGGCTAGCTCGCCAATAATCACGCAAGTAGCTAGTCCCCGAAGACAACCACTGCATGCGTGTGGCCCAAACATATGTATGGAGAGGTGTGTTTTTGAATACACAATGAAACAACTTTGATGTGGCACCGTGATTTCGATCTAGAAATCCCCACACTGAGTGAGGGTTAGGTTGACGATGCATATGTATGTTACACCACACTTCAAGGCGACGACGGGGATTCATGCATGCATGCGTGCATAGTATATGCGCTCAAACTTAATTAGGTCTGAATCTCACCATGACCTATACGAAGATAACACGAACCAAAGGAAGAATCCGCCATGGAAACCTATCTTGTTGTCAGTCAAGGTGATCATGGATGTCCACGCGGGCCCACAAATATATAGGCTTGTCGCCGATAACCACGCGAGGGAGTGTACCGCTCGAAGACAACCACTACATGCATATGTATGGAGGTGATGCGTGCATGCATGCTTGAATACCATTTCACAACATTGATGTGGCGCATGCGTCGAAAATTGTAAAGTCCCCACAAAGTGCGAGATCGGTTCATGACGTGTCGCCACTTCGACTCGATGGGAGGGATTCATGCGTACACATGCATGTGTGTGTGCTCAAACTGTATCATCTCATCCCAGAGCATGACCTATATATATACCGTATTACAAGCAAAAAAATAATCCCCTCCTAAGTCAAAATTAACCTCTCTCGTTGTTAGGCAAAAAGTAGTGATGGACCAAGCGGGCCCACAGATGGAAAGCATCGATATCGCTGATAACCGCTTAAGTGGGTGCGAGAGGACAACCACCATCGCTTTGCATGTGGGCCAAACATATGTTGAATACCCAAAATGCACAACTTTGATGTGCCACATGCCTCGAAAAACCGTAAACCCCCTACACAGAGCGAGGAATTCATGATGAGTACTACATATGATGGTCCCCTTCCCCCTCTTCGACGCATACTATATGCTCCTACCGTAATACAACCCAAAAAGAATCCTCCTCGATGGTGAAATTAATTAACCTCTCCCGATGTAGGTCAAAGTGATGCATGCGTCGATGATGGCCTCATGGGCCCACAGATGGAAGCGTCACACGTGAGTGTCCTAGCTAGGATAACCACCGCCTGCACGCATGTGTCCCAAAGAGGTGTTGTGTGATGTTTGAATAGCCAATTTCACAACTTTGATGTGGCACGTGCCTCGAAAACCGAAAAGTCCTGACACTGAGTTAGGTGTACTTGTTCACGGACGCGTACGTATAGTATATATGCTAGTCCCCTCCCACCTCTTCGACGCGTACTATATACCACCATAACACAAACAAAAAATATTCTACCTTGCTGTTCAAATTAACCTCACTGCCGGCTGTTCGTCAAAGTGACGGACGACGACCTCGCGGCCCCACAGAAAGCGTCACACGCGAGTATCGAGTGTCGTGTAGGACAACCATCGACTGCATGTGGCCAAAACATGTATGTATGAAAGGGTTGTGTAATGTTTTAAATAACGAATTCACGACTCTAATGTGGCACCTACCTAACAAAACGGCTAACCCACACGGTGGCTCACAACTCGTAGTGTACTGCGAGCCACCCGCCACCCCCAGACGCACACACCCACACACACACCGCGAATCCACTGCAACTATGATGCATGTTAAATTATCCCGCGGTGAACATATGTTACCAAAGGAGGGACGTTTTAATTTCGAAAAAAACAGAGATCATTAAGACGTTTTAGTACATTAATTGATTGATTTTCTATGGGTATTGTTGGGGAACGTAGTAATTTCAAAAAAATTCCTACGCACATGCAAGATCATGGTGATGCATAGCAACGAGAGGGGAGAGTGTCCTCTACGTGCCCTCGTAGACCGTAAGCGGAAGCGTTATGACAACGCGGTTAATGTAGTCGTACGTCTTCATGATCGACTGATCCCAGCACCGAAGTTATGGCACCTCCGCGGACTGCACACGTTCAGCTCGGCGACGTCCCACGAACTCACATTCCAGTAGAGCTTCGAGGGAGAGCTTCGTCAGCACGACGGCGTGATGACGGTGATGATGAAGTTTACCGACGCAGGGCTTCGCCTAAGCACCGCTACAATCTGACCGAGGTGGATTATGGTGGAGGGGGCACCGCACACGGCTAAGAGAGATCAATGATCAACTTGTGTGTCTATGGGGTGCCCCCTCCTCCGTATATAAAGGAGTGGAGGAGGGGGAGGGCCGGCCCTCTTAGGTGCGCCCCAAGGGGAGTCCTACTCCCACCGGGAGTAGGATACCCCCCTTCCAAGATGGAGTAGGAGAGGGAAGGAAAGGGAAGGAGGGAGGAAGGAAAGGGGGGCGGCCCCCCTCCCAATTCGGATTGGGCTTCGGGGGGCGCCCCCTCCTTTGCTCCTTTCCCCTCTTTTCCACTAAGGCCCAATAAGGCCCATATACCTCCCGGGGGGTTCCAGTAACCTCCCGGTGCTCCGATATATTCCTGATCTCACTCGGAACCATTCCGATGTCCAAATATGGTCGTCCAATAAATCGATCTTTATGTCTCAACCATTTCGAGACTCCTCGTCATGTCCGTGATCATATCCAGGACTCCGAACTACCTTCGGTACATCAAAACACATAAACTCATAATATCGATCGTCACCGAACGTTAAGCGTGCGGACCCTACGGGTTCGAGAACTATGTAGACATGACCGAGACACGTCTCCGGTCAATAACCAATAGCGGAACCTGGATGCTCATATTGGGTCCTACATATTCTACGAAGATCTTTATCGGTCAAACCGCATAACAACATATGTTGTTCCCTTTGTAATCGGTATGTCACTTGCCCGAGATTCGATCGTCGGTATCTCAATACCTAGCTCAATCTCATTACCGGCAAGTCTCTTTACTTGTTCTGTAGTGCATCATCCCGTAACTAACTCATTAGTCACATTGCTTGCGAGGCTTATAGTGATGTGCATTACCGAGAGGGCCCAGAGATACCTCTCCGACAATCGGAGTGACAAATCCTATTTTCGATCTATACCAACTCAACGAACACCATGGAGACACCTGTAGAACCCCTTTATAATCACCCAGTTACGTTATGATGTTTGGTAGCACACAAAGTGTTCCTCCGGTATTCGGGAGTTGCATAATCTCATAGTCATAGGAACATGTATAAGTCATGGAGAAAGCAGTAGCAGTAAACTAAACGATCAAGTGCTAAGCTAACGAAATGGGTCAAGTCAATCACATCATTCTCCTAATGATGTGATCCCGTTAATCAAATGACAACTCATGTCTATGGCCAAGAAACTCAACCATCTTTGATCAACGAGCTAGTCAAGTAGAGGCATACTAGTGACACTATGTTTGTCTATGTATTCACACATGTATTATGTTTCTGGTTAATACAATTCTAGCATGAATAATAAACATTTATCATGATATGAGGAAATAAATAATAACTTTATTATTGCCTCTAGGGCATATTTCCTTCAGTCTCCCACTTGCACTAGAGTCAATAATCTAGATTACACAGTAATGATTCTAACACCCATGGAGTCTTGGTGCTGATCATGTTTTTCTCGTGGAAGAGGCTTAGTCAACGGGTCTGCAACATTCAGATCCGTATGTATCTTGCAAAGCTCGATGTCTCCCACCTGGACTTGATCCCAGATGGAATTGAAGCGTCTCTTGATGTGCTTGGTTCTCTTGTGAAATCTGGATTCCTTTGCCAAGGCAACTGCACCAGTATTGTCACAAAAGATTTTCATTGGACCCGATGCATTAGGTATGACACCTAGATCGGATATGAACTCCTTCATCCAGACTCCTTCATTTGCTGCTTCTGAAGCAGCTATGTACTCCGCTTCACACGTAGATCCCTCCACGACGCTTTGTTTAGAACTGCACCAACTGACAGCTCCACCGTTCAATATAAACACGTATCGGGTTTGCGATTTAGAATCGTCCGGATCAGTGTCAAAGCTTGCATCGACGTAACCATTTACGACGAGCTCTTTGTCACCTCCATAAACGAGAAACATATCCTTAGTCCTTTTTAGGTATTTCAGGATGTTCTTGACCGTTGTCCAGTGATCCACTCCTGGATTACTTTGGTACCTCCCTTCTAAACTAATAGAAAGGCACACATCAGGTCTGGTACACAGCATTGCATACATGATAGAGCCTATGGCTGAAGCATAGGGAACACTTTTCATTTTCTCTCTATCTTCTGCAGTGGTCGGGCATTGAGTCTGATTCAACTTCACACCTTGTAACACAGGCAAGAACCCTTTCTTTGCTTGATCCATTTAGAACTTTTTCAAAACTTTATCAAGGTATGTGCTTTGTGAAAGTCCAATTAAGCGTCTTGATCTATCTCTATAGATCTTGATGCCCAATATATAAGCAGCTTCACCGAGGTCTTTCATTGAAAAACTCTTATTCAAGTATCCTTTTATGCTATCCAGAAATTCTATATCATTTCCAATCAACAATATGTCATCCACATATAATATTAGACTAGCAAGATGCTCGTGCATTGCACGGAACATCAAGATGCATTTTTTACAAAACACCTGTTGTGATTGACCCATGCGGGAGTAATCCCATGTGTAAAAACTAATGATATCTCGAGAAACAGGAGACATAAGATGAGGAGGAGTGGGGCGTGGTGGTGATTGATGGTCGGACTGAGCAGAGGCATGGGGATGGACGACGCCGATAGTGTCCACCATGCTAGATTGTTCCAGAGAATTCCTTTTTTAATTGTTCAACAGTGAGGTTGTGGGAGAAAGGATGAATGAGGGAAGATATAATCTGCAAATGTGGAGAGAGGTGCTGGTATCTTTTTGCAAAATTGCCATAGTTTTCTTTCTATCCGTCAGATATAGATCGGACGGTCTATATTGCAAGATGGGAGGCACACAATCATCACCAACTCGGTTTTTTATAAGAGTAGAGATATAATATAAGATATTAGAAATGCTACAGAGCTCCCACTCACTTTCTTGTAAATACAGGCTTCTCCAAAAGTCTGTATAAAACCATATGCTTTGATCACACTATCAAAATGTTTATTCCAACTCCGAGAGGCTTGCACCAGCCCATAAATGGATCGCTGGAGCTTGCACACTTTGTTAGCACCCTTTGGATCGACAAAACCTTCTGGTTGCATCATATACAACTCTTCTTCTAGAAATCCATTTAGGAATGCAGTTTTGACATCCATTTGCCAAATTTCATAATCATAAAATGCGGCAATTGCTAACATGATTCGGACAGACTTAAGCATCGCTACGGGTGAGAAAGTCTCATCGTAGTCAACCCCTTGAACTTGTCGAAAACCTTTCGCAACAAGTCGAGCTTTGTAGATAGTAACATTACCGTCAGCGTTGTTCTTCTTCTTGAAGATCCATTTATTCTCTATGGCTTGCCGATCATCGGGCAAGTCAACCAAAGTCCACACTTTGTTCTCATACATGGATCCCATCTCAGATTTCATGGCCTCAAGCCATTTTGCGGAATCTGGGCTCACCATCGCTTCTTCATAGTTCGTAGGTTCGCCATGGTCAAGTAACATGACTTCCCGAGTAGGATTACTATACCACTCTGGTGCGGATCTTACTCTGGTTGACCTACGAGGTTTGGTAGTAGCTTGATCTGAAGATTCATGATCAATATCATTAGCTTCCTCACTAATTGGTGTAGGTGTCACAGGAACCGGTTTCTGTGATGAACTACTTTCCAATAAGGGAGTAGTTACAGTTACCTCATCAACTTCTACTTTCCTCCCACTCACTTCTTTCGAGAGAAACTCCCTCTCTAGAAAGGATCCATTCTTAGCAACAAATGTCTTGCCTTCGGATCTGTGATAGAAGGTGTACCCAATAGTTTCCTTCGGGTATCATATGAAGACACATTTCTCCGATTTGGGTTCGAGCTTATCAGGTTGAAGCTTTTTCACATAAGCAACGCAGCAAACTTTAAGAAACGACAACTTTGGTTTCTTGCCAAACCACAGTTCATAAGGCGTCGTCTCAACGGATTTCGATGGTGCCCTATTTAACGTGAATGCAGCCGTCTCTAAAGCATAACCCCAAAACAATAGCGGTAAATCAGTAAGAGACATCATAGATCGCACCATATCTAGTAAAGTACGATTACGACGTTCGGCCACACCATTACGCTGTGGTGTTCCGGGTGGCGTGAGTTGCGAAACTATTCCGCATTGTTTCAAATGTAGACCAAACTCGTAACTCAAATATTCTCCTCCACGATCAGATCGTAGAAACTTTATTTTCTTGTTACGATGATTTTCCACTTCACTCTGAAATTCTTTGAACTTTTCAAATGTTTCAGACTTATGTTTCATTAAGTAGATATACCCATATCTGCTCAAATCATCTGTGAAGGTGAGAAAATAACGATACCCGCCGCGAGCCTCAGTATTCATTGGACCACATACATCAGTATGTATGATTTCCAACAAATCTGTTGCTCGCTCCATTGTTCCGGAGAACGGCGTTTTAGTCATCTTGCCCAAGAGGCATGGTTCGCAAGTACCAAGTGATTCATAATCAAGTGATTCCAGAAGTCCATCAGTATGGAGTTTCTTCATGCGCTTTACACCAATATGACCCAAACGGCAGTGCCACAAATAAGTTGCACTACCATTATCAACTCTGCATCTTTTGGCTTCAACATTATGAATATGTGTATTACTACTATCGAGATTCAACACAAATAGACCACTCTTTAAGGGTGCATGATCATAAAAGATATTACTCATATAAATACAACAACCATTATTCTCAGATTTAAATGAATAACCGTCTCGCATCAAACAAGATCTAGATATAATGTTCATGCTTAACGCTGGCACCAAATAACAATTATTCAGGTCTAAAAATAATCCCAAAGGTAGATGTAGAGGTAGCGTGCCGACGGCGATCACATCGACTTTGGAACCATTTCCCACGCGCATCGTCACCTCGTCCTTAGCCAATATTCGCTCAATCCGTAGTCCCTGTTTCGAGTTGCAAATATTAGCAACAGAACCAGTATCAAATACCCAGGTGCTATTGCGAGCTTTAGTAGGGTACACATCAATAACATGTATATCACATATACCTTTGTTCACCTTGCCATCCTTCTTATCCGCCAAATACTTGGGGTCGTTCCGCTTCCAGTGACCAGTCTGTTTGTAGTAGAAGCACTCAGTCTCAGGCTTAGGTCCAGACTTAGGTTTCTTCTCCTGAGCAGCAACTTGTTTGCCGTTCTTCTTGAAGTTCCCCTTCTTCTTCCCTTTACCCTTTTTCTTGAAACTGGTGGTCTTGTTGACCATCAACACTTGATGCTCCTTCTTGATTTCTACCTCCGCAGTCTTTAGCATTGCGAAGAGCTCGGGAATTGTCTTATCCATCCCTTGCATATTATAGTTCATCACGAAGCTCTTGTAGCTTGGTGGCAGTGATTGAAGAATTCTGTCAATGACACTATCATCCGAAAGATTAACTCCCAGTTGAATCAAGTGATTATTATACTCAGACATTTTGAGTATATGTTCACTGACAAAACTATTCTCCTCCATTTTGCAGCTGTAGAATTTATTGGAGACTTCATATCTCTCAATTCGGGCATTTGCTTGAAATATTAACTTCAACTCCTAGAACATCTCATATGCTCCATGACGTTCAAAACGTCGTTGAAGTCCCGGTTCTAAGCCGTAAAGCATGGCACACTGAACTACCGAGTAGTCATCAGTTTTGCTCTGCCAGACGTTCTTAACGTCATCAGTAGCATCTACAGCAGGCCTGGCACCCAGCGGTGCTTCCAGGACGTAATTCTTCTGTGCAGCAATGAGGATAATCCTCAAGTTATGGACCCAGTCTGTGTAATTGCTACCATCATCTTTCAACTTTGCTTTCTCAAGGAACGCATTAAAATTCAACGGAACAACAGCACGGGCCATCTATCTACAACAACATAGACAAGCAAAATACTATGAGGTACTAAGTTCATGATAAATTTAAGTTCAATTAATCATATTACTTAAGACCTCCCACTTAGACAGACATCTCTCTTATCATCTAAGTGATCACGTGATGCAAATCACCTAAACCATAACCGATCATCACGTGAAATGGAGTAGTTTTCAATGGTGAACATCATTATGTTGATCATATCTACTATATGATTCACGTTCGACCTTTCGGTCTCAGTGTTCCGAGGCCATATCTGCATATGCTAGGCTCGTCAAGGTTAACCCGAGTATTCTGCGTGTGCAAAACTGGCTTGCACCCGTTGTATAAGGACATTGAGCTTATCACACCCGATCATCACGTGGTGTCTCGGCACGACGAACTTTGGCAACGGTGCATACTCAGGGAGAACACTTGTACCTTGAAATTTTTAGTGAGAGATCATCTTATAATGCTACCGTCAATCAAAGCAGAATAAGATGCACAAAGGATAAACATCACATGCAATCAATATAAGTGATATGATATGGCCATCATCATCTTGTGCCATTGATCTTCATCTCCAAAGCACCGTCATGATCACCATCGTCACCAGCGCGACACCTTGATCTCCATCGTAGCATTGTTGTCGTCTCGCCAACTATTGCTTCTACGACTATCGCTACCGCTTAGTGATAAAGTAAAGCAATTACATGGCGATTGCATTGCATACAATAAAGCGACAACCATATGGCTCCTGCCAGTTGCCGATAACTCCGTTACAAAACATGATCATCTCATACAATAAAATATAGCATCATGTCTTGACCATATCACATCACAACATGCCCTGCAAAAACAAGTTAGACGTCCTCTACTTTGTTGTTGCAAGTTTTACGTGGCTGCTACGGGTTGAGCAAGAACCGTTCTTACCTACGCATCAAAACCACAACGATATTTCGTCTAGTGTTGTTTTAACCTTCAACAAGGACCGGGCGTAGTCACACTCGGTTCAACTAAAGTTGGAGAAACTGACACCCGCCAGCCACCTGTGTGCAAAGCACGTCGGTAGAACCAGTCTCGCGTAAGCGTACGCGTAATGTCGGTCCGGGCCGCTTCATCCAACAATACCGCCGAACCAAAGTATGACATGCTGGTAAGCAGTATGACTTGTATCACCCACAACTCACTTGTGTTCTACTCGTGCATATAACATCTACGCATAGACCTAGCTCGGATGCCACTGTTGGGGAACGTAGTAATTTCAAAAAAAATCCTACGCACACGCAAGATCATGGTGATGCATAGCAACGAGAGGGGAGAGTGTCGTCTACGTACCCTCGTAGACCGTAAGCGGAAGCGTTATGACAACGCGGTTGATGTAGTCGTACGTCTTCACGATCGACCGATCCCAGCACCGAAGTTACGGCACCTCCGCGGACTGCACACGTTCAGCTTGGCGACATCCCATGAACTCATGATCCAGTAGAGCTTCGAGGGAGAGCTTCGTCAGCGACGGCGTGATGACGGTGATGATAAAGTTTACCGACGCAGGGCTTCGCCTAAGCACTACTACGATATGACCGAGGTGGATTATGGTGGAGGGGGGCACCGCACACGGCTAAGAGAGATCAATGATCAACTTGTGTGTCTATGGGGTGCCCCCTCCTCCGTATATAAAGGAGTGGAGGAGGGGGGAGGGCCGTCCCTCTTAGGTGCTCCCCAAGGGGAATCCTACTCCCACCGGGAGTAGGATTCCCCCCCTCCAAGATGGAGTAGGAGAGGGAAGGAGGGAGGAAGGAAAGGGGGGGCCGGCCCCCTCCCAATTCGGATTGGGCTTGGGGGGCGCTGACGGTGTCCTAGACTAGGGGGTACTCACCACGTCGTCTCCCGACCAGCTGGATCGGGCCGAGGACCCCCATGGCGGTTCACTATTGGGCCAGTTCGGACAGCCCATGCCACATACAAGGAGGATTCTACAAGACTTGGCGCCCAAGACAAGGACTCCTCAAAACCCTAGGCCTACGGTGCATATATAAACCGAGGCCAGGCTAGTCAATAGACAATCTCATATTCATTACTACAATCTCGTGGTAGATACATATACTCTGTACTACACCCATATGAATACAATCAAAAGCAGCATGTAGGGTATTATCTCATGAAGAGAGCCCGAAGCTGGGTAAAACCCCGTGTCCATGTTACCATCGCTCCCAGACGCCTAGCTTAGGACCCCTACTACAAGATACGCCGGATATTGAACCGACAAGCACGCCCCCTCCTTTGCTCCTTTCCCCTCTTTTCCACTAAGGCCCAATAAGGCCCATATACCTCCCAGGGGGTTCCGGTAACCTCCCGGTGCTCCGGTATATTCCTGATCTCACTCGGAACCAATCTGATGTCCTAATATAGTCGTCCAATATATCGATCTTTATGTCTCGACCATTTCGAGACTCCTCGTCATGTCTGTGATCATATCCGGGACTCCAAACTACCTTCGGTACATCAAAACACATAAACTCATAATACCGATCGTCACCGAATGTTAAGCGTGCGGACCCTACGGGTTCGAGAACTATGTAGACATGACCGAGACACGTCTCCGATCAATAACCAATAGCGGAACCTGGATGCTCATATTGGTTCCTACATATTCTACGAAGATCTCTATCAGTCAAACCGCATAACAACATACGTTGTTCCCTTTGTCATCGGTATGTTACTTGCCCGAGATTCGATCGTCGGTATCTCAATACCTAGCTCAATCTCGTTACCGGCAAGTCTCTTTACTCGTTCCATAGTGCATCATCCCGTAACTAACTCATTAGTCACATTGCTTGCAAGGCTTATAGTGATGTGCATTACCGAGAGGGCCCAGAGATACCTCTCCGACAATCGGAGTGACAAATCCTATTCTCGATCTATGCCAACTCAAAGAACACCATCGGAGACACCTGTAGGGCACCTTTATAATCACCTAGTTACGTTGTGATGTTTGGTAGCACACAAAGTGTTCCTCCGGTATTCGGGAGTTGCATAATCTCATAGTCATAGGAACATGTATAAGTCATGGAGAAAGCAATAACAGTAAACTAAATGATCAAGTGCTAAGCTAACGAAATGGGTCAAGTCAATCACATCATTCTGTTAATGATGTGATCCCGTTAATCAAATGACAACTCATGTCTATGGCCAGGAAACTCAACCATGTTTGATCAATGAGCTAGTCAAGTAGAGGCATACTAGTGACACTATGTTTGTCTATGTATTCACACATGTATTATGTTTTCCGGTTAATACAATTCTAGCATGAATAATAAACATTTATCATGATATGAGGAAATAAATAATAACTTTATTATTGGCTCTAGGGCATATTTCCTTCAGGTATAATGTGCAAAAATCAAATTTGAGCTACATGCACATGTGACAGTGCACCTAAATGGATTGCAAAAACACATGTGTCTCACTGGGTGCATGTTTACTCCCCGTGCAAAAAATTTGAAACATTGAGAATCTCGATTTTTAAATTCTAGTACATCCAAAACTTATTGAAGTTCATGAAACTTATCGTGTTGTTATATGGACACCAATACAAAGTGGCATTGTACTTTTTTTGTCAAATTTGAGACAAGTTTTGATGTAATCTTTATCTAATTACAAACGAGAGATTGTTAATAATTGGGAACCAATATCCCAAATGGATTATTTATTCGAACTGTGAGCGTTAGACCAACAATAGATACGTGCCATGCTTCGGTTAAGCAATAAAGCAGCAGCATTAATCATCCAAATAGAAAAACAATATACGTGCCGCCACGCGACCCGTGTGCCATGCGAGCAGGCATGAGTTGACGGGACGCATGCGAGCAGTCCGGCACGCAGGCAGACCGGGAGGCATGCGTGCAGGTGTGTGAATTGACGGAGGTGTGCTCGCTGCGCAGTGTCATCGGGAGGCGTGCGAGTAGCTATGTGAAACGACGGTAGGCATGCCAGCAGTCCGGTGCGTGATAACCCACAAGTATAGGGGATCATTTGTAGCCTTCTTTGATAAATAAGAGTGTCAAACCCAAAGAGGAGCTAAAGGTAGAACAAATATTCCCTCAAGTTTTATCGACCACCGATACAACTCTACGCACGCTTGACGTTTGCTTTACCTAAAACAAGTATGAAACTAGGAGTACTTTGCGAGAATAAAACTATGGATAAATTGCAAGGTAATAAAAGTGGATAGCTTAGGTCAACAATAAATTCATTTGTCCCTAGGCAATCGATAACAAGTACCGGTAATCATTCTTGCAATTCTATATGAGGGAGAGGCATGAGATAACATACTTTCTCTACTTGGGTCATATGCACTTATGATTGGAACTCTTGCAAGCATCCGCAACTACTAAAGATCATTAAGGTCGTGACACCCAACCATAGCATTAAGTATCAAGTCCTCTTTATCCCATACGCAACAACCCACCTACTCGGGTTTAAGCTTTTGTCACTCTCGCAACCCACCATAAGCGAATCATGAACGTATTACAACACCCTACAGCGGGGGCCCCTCACGTTTGCGCGAGACGGAGGGCACCATGGGACAGCACCATAAATAAAATATACAACCATACCAACCAAGATCACGATTAACCCATAGGACAAAACATATCTACTCAAACATCATAGGATAACCAAATATCATTGGGAAATAATATATGGAGTTGAGCACCATGTTTAAGTAGAGATTACAGCGGCGAGAAGGGGTGTTACACCGATGCATAGAGGGGGAGAGAGTTGGTGTTGATGGTAGCAAGATTGTTGATGTAAATCGCCGTCACGATCCTTGCCCCGGTGGCGTTCCGGCGTCACCGGGAGAGAGGGGGGAGAGAGCCCCTTCCTTATTCTTCTTCCTTGGCCTCCCCTAGATGGGAGGAGGGTTCCCCTCTAGTCCATGGCCTCCATGGCGGCGGAGGGGCGAGAGCCCCTCCGAGATTGGAGCTGTCTCTCTATTCCCTTTTGTTTCGCGTTCCCCAGATCTGGCCCTTCACGGTTTCTTAAATTCCCAGAGATCCTTAACTCCGATTGCGCTCAAATTTTTACATGATTTTTTCCCATAAATTATCTTTCTTGCGCCAAAAGAAGGGCCTCAACCGACGTTCGAGGAGGGCACAAGACACCAGGGCGTGCCTGGGCCCTGGTGGCGCGCCCAGGTGGGTTGTGGGCACTGTGGGCCCCCATTCCACCTCCTAAAAATCACATATATTCCAAAATATCTCTTCGTAAATTTTTATCGCGTTTGGACTTTGTTTCATATGGATTTTTTTACGATACAAAAAACATGCGAAAAACAGGAACTGGCACTGGGCACTGGATCAATAGGTTAGTCCAATAAATCATATAAAATGTTGCCAAAAATACGTGAAAGTTGTATAATATTGGCATGAAACAATCAAAAATTATAGATACGACGGAGACGTATCAGCATCCCCAAGCTTAATTCCTACTCGTCCTCGAGTAGGTAAATGATAAAAAAAGATAATTTTTGATGTGGAATGCTACCTAGCATAAACTTGATCATATTTCTAATCATGGCACGTATATTAAGACATAAGTGATTCAATGCAATAGTCTATAAATTGACATAAACACATCAATACTCAGGCATCCCAATAAACAATCATGTCTTTCATAATATCAACGCTAAAGAAAGCTATCCCTACAAAATCATATAGTCTTGTCATGCTCTGTCTTCTTAACACAAAGTATTTATCGTGCACAACCCCGATGACAAGCCGAGCAATTGGTTCATAATTTTTAACGCGCTTCAGCTTTTTCAAACCTCACGTAATACATGAGCGCAAGCCATGGATATAACACTATGGGTGGAATAGGGTATGATGATAGGGGTAAATATAGAGAAGACAAAAAAGTAAGAAAGTCTCACATCGATGCGGCTAACCAACGGGCTATGGAGATGCCCATCAATCGATATCAATGCGAGGAGTAGGGATTGCCATGCAACGAATGCACTAAGAGCTATAAGTGTATGAAAGCTCAATATGAAAACTAAGTGGGTGTGTATCTAATCCTATAATGAAAAATTCCCACTAGTATATGAAAGTGACAACATAGGAGACTCTCCATATGAAAAACATGGTGCTACTTTGAAGCACAAGTGTGGAACTAGCATGCCCCTTCTCTCTTTTTTCTTTTTCTTTTTCTTTTTTTATTTTTATTTTTTTCTTTTTCTTTATTTGTTTCTTTTTTTCTCTCATTGTCTGGAGTCTCATCCCGACTTGTGGGGGAATCATAGTCTCCATCATCCTTTCCTCACTGGGGCAATGCTCTAAAAATGAATAATGATGATCGTCACACTTCTATTTACTTACAACTCGATACCTATAACAAAGTATGACTCTATCTGAATGCCTCTAGCAATACCAGGATGTGCAATGGTCTAGCGTAACATGTATGAAAAATGATGAACGGTGGCTGTGCCACAAATAATATGTTAACTATATGATCATTCAAAGCAATATGACAATGAATGCTCAAGTCATCAAAACGGAAGCGGTGGAAGTTGCATGGCAATATATCTCGGCATGGCCATGGAAAAGCCATAATAGGTAGGTATGGTGGCTGTTTCGAGGAAGATATAATAAGGCTTATGTGTGATAGAGCGTATCATATCACGGGGTTTGGATGCACCTACAAAGTTTGCGCCGACTCTCGAGGTGAGAAAGGGCAATGCACGGTACCGTAGAGGCTAGAAATTTGCGGAAAGGTAAGAGTGCGTATAATTCCATGAACTCACATTAATCATAAAGAACTCATATACTTATTGCAAAATTTTATTAGCCCTTGAAGCAAAGTACTACTACGCATGCCCCTAGGGGGATAGATTGGTAGGAAAAGACCATCGCTCATCCCCGACCGCCACTCATAAGGAAGACAATCAATAATAAATCATGCTTCAACTTCATAGCATAACGAGAGACTATACGTGCATGCTTCGGGAATCACAAACCTTAACACCAATATTCTTACTAACCACAACCATTTACTAGTACCTCCCACATATTCCATCTCTATATCGCAAAACTATTGCAAGGAATCAAACATATCATATTCAGTGATCCACAAGTTTTATGTAGGATTTTATGACTAACCATGCAATTGAGCAATTCCCTTTGACTCTCTGAATAGATATAAGTGAATCATGAGAGTTTAATTCTTTCTACAAAAGACCAAGCTCTAATAAATATAAGTGAAGGAAAAGAGCATTCTTCAAATGACGGTTTTGTATGTGAAGAGAAACAGGCAATCCAAACATCAAATGATATAAGTGAAGCACATGAAGCATTCTATAAAGTCATACTCAAAAGATATAAGTGAAGTGCAATGAGCATTCTATAAATCAACCATGGACTATCTCATACCAGCATGGTGCATAAAAGAAAAATGAAAAATAAACACAAAAGACGCTCCAAGATTCACACATATCACATGAACGAAACGAGAACGAAAACATACCGATACTTGTTGAAGAAAGATGGGATGCCTTCCGGGGCATCCCCAAGCTTAGACACTTGAGTCTCCTTGAATATTTACTTGGGGTGCCTTGGGCATCCTCAAGCTTGAGCTCTTGCCTCTCCTCCTCCTCCTCATATCGAGACCTTCTCGATCTTTGATCACTTCATCCACACAAAACTCAACAAAAAGCTCGGTAAGATCCGTTAGTATAATAAAGCAAATCACTACTCTAAGTACTGTTGCAAACCAATTCATATTTTGTTTTTGCATTGTACCTACTGTAATATAAACCACCGATAGAATCGATAGTTTCATCAAAACAAGCAAAACAATGCATCAAAAACAAAATCTGTCTTAAACAGGACAGTCTATAGCAATCTGAACATCTACCATACTTCTGTAACTCCAAAAATTCTGAAAAATTAGAACAACATAAACAATTTGTATAGCAAGACTGTCCAAAAAGTTTCAAAAACGTTTGACGCTCCAGTAAAAAAATGAAAATTCACGCGCTACAGCCAAAGTATCTGTTTCTGCACCGCACATACCAACAAGCAATCTAATCATCCTAAAGGCAAATCTTGGCACATTATTTTTATAATACAATGGAATTGTACAAGGGGATAATTTTTTTTAAGTTTCTGTAATTCAAGATTCACAAATTTCCCATGGGCATGAACAAAGTTCAAGGCATGCTCCCGCTTCCACGGTGCTCGTCCTTCTCACTTTCACTTTTCTTTTTGTGAAGTTTTAAGTTCCCCTCTATTTTTTTTGTTTTTAAGCTTTATAAAAGCACTCAACAGAAATAAAATGACTCTCTAAAACTTCTGGGTTGTCTCCCCGGCAACGGTGCCAGAAAAAGGTCTTGATAACCCACAAGTATAGGGGATCGTTTGTAGCCCTCTTCGATAAATAAGAGTATCGAACCCAACGAGGAGCTAAAGGCAGAACAAATATTCCCTCAAGTTCTATCGACCACCGATACAACTCTACGCACACTTGACGTTTGCTTTACCTAAAACAAGTATGAAACTAGGAGTACTTTGTGACAATAAAACTATAGATAAATTGCAAGGTAATAAAAGTGGATAGCTTTTGTCAACAAGAAATTCATTTGTCCCTAGGCAATCGATAACAAGTACCGATAATCATTCTTACAATTCTACATGAGGAGAGGCATGAGCTAACATACTTTCTCTACTTGGATCATATGCACTTATGATTGGAACTCTAGCAAGCATCCGCAACTACTAAAGATCATTAAGGTCGTGAAACCCAACCATAGCATTAAGTATCAAGTCCTCTTTATCCCATACGCAACAACCCACCTACTCGGGTTTAAGCTTTTGTCACTCCCGCAACCCACCAAAAGCGAATCATGAACGTATTACAACACCCTACAGCGGGGGCCCCTCACGTTTGCGCGAGACGGTGGGCACCATGGGACAGCACCATAAATAAAATATACAACCATACCAACCAAAATCACGATTAACCCATGGGACAAAACATATCTACTCAAACATCATAGGATAACCAAATATCATCGTGAAATAATATATGGAGTTGAGCACCATGTTTAAGTAGAGATTACAGCGGATAGAAGGGGTGTTACACCGATGCATAGAGGGGGAGAGAGTTGGTGTTGATGGTAGCAAGATTGTTGATGTAGATCGCCGTCACGATCCTTGCCCCGGTGGCGTTCCGGCGTCACCGTGAGAGACGGGGGAGAGAGCCCCTTCCTTCTTCTTCTTCCTTGGCCTCCCCTAGATGGGAGGAGGGTTTCCCCTCTGGTCCATGGCCTCCATGGCGGCGGAGGGGCGAGAGCCCCTTCGAGATTGGAGCTGTCTCTCTATTCCCTTTTGTTTCGCGTTCCCCAGATCTGGCCCTTCACGGTTTCTTAAATTCCTGGAGATCCGTAACTCCGATTGGACTGAAACTTTTACATGATTTTTTCCCATAAATTA
This sequence comes from Triticum aestivum, assembly GCF_018294505.1. NCBI lineage: Eukaryota > Viridiplantae > Streptophyta > Magnoliopsida > Poales > Poaceae > Triticum > Triticum aestivum. The sequence goes on along the minus strand of NC_057811.1, from coordinate 424,449,330 downwards.
TCTTTCTTGCACCAATAGAAGGGCCTCAACCCATGTTCGAGGAGGGCACAAGACACCAGGGCGCGCCTGGGCCCTGGTGGCGCACCCTGGTGGGTTGTGGGCACTGTGGGCCCCCGTTTGCGTTCATTCCACCTCCTAAAAATCACATATATTCCAAAATAATTCTCCGTAATTTTTTTATCGCGTTTGGACTTCGTTTGATATGGATTTTCTGTGATACAAAAAACATGCAAAAAACAGGAACTGTCACTGGGCACTGGATCAATAGGTTAGTCCAATAAATCATATAAAATGTTGCCAAAAATATGTGAAAGTTGTATAATATTGGCATGAAACAATAAAAAATTATAGATTCGACGGAGCGGCCGCACCCCCCATCCTCGCCACACACACAATCCTATCTCTCCGCTTGCATCCTCGACGCCGCTCTCAGTCCTTAAAGCCGTCAGTGTATGAGGATGCCGCCAAAGCGCCCCATCGGAGGGAGTGGAAACGCCGGGGCTGCTGAAGCACCGGAGCACGGCGTGGAGACGGAGACAGAGGTTGCCATCACTACCGGCGAGTTATCACTGCACCCTGACATCATCGATGGCGTCGAGCTTCCACAGTCGGAGGTGGAGTTCCACACCAACTCTGGTGACGACTCGGGCGACGACCCCGGCGACGGCTCCGACGACCACTCCGGCGACGACTCCGACGACGACGGGCAACTGGTTAGTCATCTATACCCATTTATGTGTCAAATAGATCCTAGGGTTTCTCTGGTTATTCCTGCCTCCCCCTTTTTGGAATAGAAATCCTATGGTTATGTTCTCCCAACCCATGAAATCTGAGTAAGTTTCGTTAGATCCGTGTAGTGTATTGATTGTTTGAATGGTACAAGTGATAAGTGATTAGTTGTTTCATCTGTGCAAATGATTTCTGCTAGTAATCCGACTAGGGTTAGTGTTCGTGCGAATAATTCCTAGCCAGGACTTGACAATTGATTTTGAATGACCTACATATATGTTTGTGCCATTATTTTCTTCAAGATTGGTCTGTACACAGACGACTGTGCTTAAAAATCAAACCATAATCTCTAGATATGTATAAAAAATAGCCATAAATTCCTAATCCTACTTCACGGCATGTAAACATTGATTTGATGCCAAATTTGTTTTACTATTTGTATAGGTGCTGTCTGACGATGTGGATAGCGAGGATGAAGATGGCCAGAGGAGGTACAAGAGGCAAATCCTGAGGGAGCTTTATGCGGGAATGCATAAGAGGCGTATTAGGACCTGGAACGGCGGCTACCGATGCCCATTTTGCAACCACAAGCTTCATGACGCATATCAAAGTGTTCTGGCGCATGCAAGAGGACGGGCCGTTGGCTCCTTCGAGCAGAAGTATTCTCGCAGGGTGGCGCACGACACGTACGCTGAGTACCTGGAGAAGCTTCAGGATCGTGCCGGCATGCGAGATGAGATGTGGGATCGGACTATGTACGCTTAAGTATGCTTAATGACGGTTGAACTATGCTTGTGTACGTGTACGCTTATTATCTATGTCTGAGTATGTTTAATCTATGTTTACTTATGTCTAACCGTGGGATATGGATGCAATCAGTTCGGTTGATGGAATCTACCTCCATCCTGGTTTATTGGTCCCCTTTGTAATTTGTGTTAAATTTTGACCAAAGATTTAACTGACAAAATGTTAGTGCAGGTCAGCAAAAATTATATCGTTGGATGGGTATTTGAGCATAGTGTTCAATGATATAATTTTTGGTGACATGCATAAACATCTCTTAGTTAAATATTTGGTCAAAATTTGGTACAAATTACAAAGGGGACCAATAAACCAGGACGGAGGTAGTACGTCAATCACACACGGTTCCCAAAATTGGAACTGTGTGCAATGACTTTCCTTTTGCATGTTGCGTCAATCACAGACGGTTGGCTCTAGCAAACCGTTGCCTCCGAAATTCTTTATGGGACAGAAAACCCTCACCACCCAATTCAAAAAAGAAAAAAGAAAACCCTCACCATCACGTTACAAAAACCCTCACCCCGCCCGCCACCCCCTCCGGTCCCCATTCACACCTACACAAGCTCCTCCGCGTCTATGCATGGCACCGCCTATCGCGGTGGTTACCACTTAGCTCGACGCCTGCCGCCGCCGCCAGGCTGCCGGCAAACCCCGCCGCATTTTGCCACTTCCGCTTGCCGCCACCTATCGCCATCGACTTTCTCGACGTTGCTCGCGGTCGACCCAGCTCCGCTCGGTTGGGGAATCTGCTGTACTGAGGGTTCTTTCTCATGGATAACAAGGTAACTAATTTAATGAGATATTATCTCATCTCTTATCCCAGTTCATCTGCCTCCTTTAATCACCCTGCCGAAATTGCTGTGAATTCTTTTTTATTCGAGCTGATTTGAGGGTTTTCTTTCATTCATAGAGTATACAGTGCGTGGACACATCAGGACTTTGCGGCCTCCGCCAGACATTCCATCTCACCGTACCAGATGACTTGAGGATGCGCGCGATATGTTCAATCTCACCCTAAATTGGTTGGCATGGCCTTCTTTCCTGAACATATTCTAAATATTGCTACATTTGGATAAAAGGTGCCACATGCACCATATACGTCAAAGGGGATTTTTTTTCCTCTTCTTTCTATATTAGGCAAATTAATGATGTATTGTTCTTTCTATTACTCTCATATTTCCATGACATCATGTTTACCCTATCTGTTTAATTATAGATTTTTTCCTTCGATTTCAACTGTTGTACAGTTCTTTCAATTTGGGCCCATATTTGCATGTTACCATATTTTCTTTAACAATCCTACCATTTTCTGCAGCGCGTCCCTTGCTATGCAACGGAATCTGTAGTGCACAATCTTTCCCTTTACATAAATCAAGACTGCAGGGATGTCATACTTTACACAAACCATGGATTTACAATTGTTGCTACTGTCAGACTTGATGAACGTAGTGACTCCTATTTTGGCACTGGCCTTTGGAATGAAATTTCTAAGTTTTATGTACTGAAAGCTGGCACTATAATTGCACTGCACATAAAAGGGCCTGGTCATGAGATATATGCTAACTTCCCCGACGATATCATCCGTCCAGACTTTGTTCGAAGTAAGTTTTCTTTTCAAGTATCTGCATGTTGACTTACCCAGCAATATCAAATGAATTGTGTAGTATTTAAGCAACCTATTGTTACTCCATTTTCTTATTATATTCCTACCTAATAACTTCTAGTTACCAATACACTTTTCTATTGCCCTGTTTTAACTAATTATTCCCTGTACTCCCACTTCTATCAGAAAGCTCCGCTGACAAGGAGACTCCGGAGGTGGAGAACGGGGCTGCCAACAAGCGGAGGCGGGGCGAGCAAGAACCACAAGCGACTCCAGCAGGCCTAGACTTCATCAGCAACCTCCCCGATGATATGTTGGCAGTCATCATATCCCTCCCCAATCAAATATGGGGCGCGGACAACCGTCCTTTCCCGGCGGTGGCGCCCCCTATGGAACTCCACCCCTCTCGACCTCATCGACACCCACGAACTCTGCCATGGCTATCGCAAAAGCTTGGATGCATTCTCCAAGATCCTCGGCAGTCACCTTGGCCCAACCAGAGGCCTTAGAATGGGCAAGTTCCGTTCCAACGGCAAGGACCGGACCAAGCTTGACGAATGGTTCCGATCCCCGCCCTAAATCAGCTCGAGGAGCTCACTTTTGATGATGGGCATATGTGCTTGCTGCCAATGTCCGCACTCCGCCTCGCGCCCATGCTGCGCATTGCCAAGTTCAGGAACTGCCATCCCCCCCTGCCGCCTTAATGACGCGCCCGCTTTTATTATACCACGACTGAAGCACCTCGAGCTCGTCGTCGTCTGCCTCCCAAACGGTGACATGGAGCACCTGCTCCGTGGCTGTACTACACTCGAGTACCTTCGTCTTCAAGTGATCAATGGGTTGAGTAGCTTCCACATCACCTCCATGACTCTCCGGACTATTTATGTGTGTCGCTGGTGCGGCAGGAAGACATCACAAGATGTGTACCATGGTATGGCCATCGAGGACACACCTGCACTTGAGAGATTAATTGTAGTTGATAAAGAAGGTCCAACAAGAATCAATGTCATTTCTGCGCCAAAATTGACAGTGGTGGGCTACTCGTCTGACAAATACTCTGAACTTGTTATTGGATCCACACCCGTTCAGGTACAACAACCGCCTTCTACCTCTCCTTCTACAAATTAACATTATTTCTAATTTTGAAGATGTTTGTTCGTCTGTAATCCAGAAAATGATTCCGACAAGCTTGACCCCGAAAGTGCGCACAGTGAAGGTCTTGGCACTAGAATCTATCGGCCCCGACCTGGAGCAAGTTGTCAGTTTCCTTAGATGCTTTCCGTGCCTAGAGAAGCTATATATCAAGGTGATGTTCCGTTCCTGTTAAATGTTAACCATAAGGGAGTTCAATTTGTGACACCTTTTTTTCAAGTTTACAATGACAATGTACTACGATTTCTGAAGGATTCTTTTGGAGGATTTCGGTACATACATGTCCCCCCCCATATTGGTTGCTTGATCCATATGGTTACAATCCATAAGCATTTCTCCTTTGGATTCATCTGTACTAGTTTTCTTAGGGAACTTTTCATCCACTCCAACCTCTTGTGAAGAAGGCTACATTTTTCTAGAATGTAATCAAATGCCCATGTTAATCATGTCAGATCGAAGATGGCATGTTAGTGCATTTTACAAATCCTGCAAACCAAATAGGCCTGTAGTAGTGTTCAAAACTGCGTGTAGGCACTAACACGTTTTCTTCTTTTGCAGATAAGATTAGGCCCAGTGGTGGATAATGTGATACAATATAACAATCACGTCGAATGCCTAGATCTGCATCTCTCAGAAATTACTTTGAACTCCTACCGAGGGACCTTACCGGAGATTATATTCGCCAGGTTCTTTGTTGTCAGAGCAAGGGTGCTGAAGGTAATGAGGTTTGCCCTACATTTCTTTTGCAACAATGTATGGTTTGTTGATCAGCGCCAGCACCCACGGCAGATGGAATAGGCTCCAAAAATGCTGAATTTCATTTTGGAAGTTCAGATGACAGAGTAATCGGAAGTCATCGTGTCGACCCCATACATGACTTCTCAGTGGCTGACCCCTTTGCAAAAATTATGAGGTTTCAAAACCAGACTTAGAAGTGGTAATATTAGTTTGAACCTCTCTGATATCTGTGTTCAGTGGATTAGCGCGAGCGTTTGCAGCTGATGAGCTGAATTTCATTTCTAATATCAGTTTGAACCTTGTAATCTTCGAATTTGAGCCATATAATCATGGAATTTGAACTTTGTAATATTTCGAGCTTTTGTGGTACAATTGTTGAAATGGCATCGTATGAGACTCGTATATTGGTAGCACTATTTTGACCTTAATATGCAATGGTCTTAGATTTTATTAACCATTCTCAAATCTGTTTACCTTGTCGGTCTCAAAGCACACGATCTGTATAGCTAACTCGACTACGATCTTCGACATTATTGCACATAGTTGGTTTCTTCAACCGTGTGCCGTGTAGAGCGCAGAATTAATTATCGCACTTGAGTGTCCACCATCACCCTTCTGTGTAACTTTGACCTCATCACCCATGGGTAAACTTATGACCGAAGTCATTCCACACACTTCGTTTTTACAAAGCTTTTTGCCAATAAACGCCCATGATTTGTCCCTCTTCTAGCCGATGCGTGGCCAAACTAGCCGGGCGGGAAGCTTGCGCGGTAAACTGCGCGGTAGCGCGGGAACATGCTCAGCGACGATACATTTGGCGCCTCTTCCAGCCCACGCGTGGTCAAACAAAATGTGTGCGGTGCGGTGTTGTCAAGCATGCACTGGTATCCTCCACAATGAACGCCGTGACAAGACGTCACGATTATAGGCCGGCCGACCCCCATTTATTACAACGGCCATTTAACCCTTGTGTCTCTTCAACCTTTCGATCGCGCCGACCATTGCAAGAAGCACACCCACCACGACAAATTCTTAGAGGGTATCCTGCGCGGCTCCAATGGCGCTCCGAGCGGCTGCCGACGAGGAGCAGCAGTTCACCATGCATGCCCTGGTGGACAACCACAGAAGGTTCACGGACCTCTCGGTGGTGTACACCAATGAGCCGGTCTAGGTGGAGCATTCCATCCACATCATGGAGCTGTTGCTTGCCGAGGAGAAGTACAAGGTGGTCGGGTTCGACCTCGAGTACACCCGCGCTCGTGCCGGGTCTCATCCCAAGGTCGTCGTCGCCCAGTCGTGTGTGCGCCACCACATCCTCGTCTACCACTACTGCCTCACAAGGCTTGCGAGCGTTTCGCCTGGTTTGTCAACAACCCCCACTACATGTTTGCTACGGTGGACATCACCAACGATGTAAAGGCGCTCAAGAATTCGGGCATCGCCTGCCAGAATCTTGTCGATGTCCAGGGCCAATACAAGATCTGGGGCAGCAAGGAGCATGAGAAGGACTCACTGGTTCACCTCGCCAAGGCCATCATCGACCACTACTACAGAGACATCAAGGATTCCTGCAACAAGGACAAGCGTGCCTGGCACTCGGCCTGGATGGAGAAACTCGACAAAGCTCACATCGTGTACGCGGCCAAGGAGGCGTACACGAGCTACGACATGTACAGGCGGATCGTTGACATGAGGAAGTGCCTGCTTCCCCAAAACGGTCAGGGATCCAGCCGGAAGCAGAGCAATGGCAAGCGTCGTCGCAACAATAAGTAGATGATTAGATCCTCGTTTCTCCTAGTTTAGTATGCATGTAATTGCTTACTTTGGTGTGTGGAAATGCTATGTGTGTAGTCACTTGTGTAATTGTATGCTTAATTTGGTTATGCAATGCTGTCTTTTTAAGCATATATGTTGATGCTCTGTAGACAGAGCGTAGATGTTGTGCGGACAAAGAAAATCATATCGCACACGGACTAAACAATGGAACCCGTCGGTGATGTTTTCATCAATCACTCACAATTTTATACCAGCAACCGTTTGCTCACAACACACACGGCTTGTTAACAGGAATCGTCTGTGTTGTTATCGGTCCTCCCACACGTTTCCGATTACAGACCTGTTTGCTGTGTATCACACACATCTTGTTAAGTTGAACCGTTTCTGTTCTCTTCACTCAACGCAAACAGTTCATCCGAGTGAACTGTATGTCGTATATTGCACACACCTTGATCTGGCTGACCGTTTCTTTTGTGTTGCGTAATCACAAACAGTTCATCCGAGTGAACCGTATGCTGTATATCGCACACGCCTACATCTGGCTGCCCGTTTCTTTTGTTCCGCCTCATCGCAAATAGTTCATTTAACTGAACTGTATGCCCCTCATCCCACAAACAACTAAATTCTAAACCGTGTTTGATGCATCCATCATCGCAAATGTTTTGCATCTATTTTGACGGGTTTTTTGCACCACCGTTTGCGATTATTGCATCGCACACACTTTCGTCGAAGGGTCTCTGATCGTAGTGTCGTGTTAGCAGCATCCTGCAGTAGTGTAACCGTGAAGAAATTGACAACCCCTTTATCGCGTTGGGTGCAAGTTTGTTTGATTGTTTCTGCAGGTATTCGGTGATTTGTGCGTTATCTCCTACTGGATTGATACCTTGGTTCTCAAACTGAGGGAAATACTTATCTCTACTTTGTTGCATCACCCTTTCCTCTTCAAGGGAAAAACCAACGCAAGCTCAAGAAGTAGCAGTAAGAAGTATGACTATCACCGCCCACAACTCTTTGTGTTCTACTCGTGCATATCATCTATGCATAGACCTGGCTCTGATACCACTATTGGGAAACGTAGCATGCAATTTCAAAAAAATATCCTACGCTCACGCAAGATCTATCTAGGAGATGCATAGCAACGAGGGGAAGAGTGTGTCTACGTATCCTCGTAGACCGTAAGCAGAAGCGTTTCACAACGCGGTTGATGTAGTCAACTTTCTTCGCGATCCACCGATCGAGTACCGAACGTACGGTACCTCCGATTTCTTCACACGTTCAGCTCTGTGACGTCCCTTGCCTTCTTGATCCAGCAAGTTGTCGAGGTAGTAGATGAGTTCTGTCATCACGACGGCGTGGTGACAGTAATGGTGAAGTGATCCGCGCAGGGCTTCGCCTAAGCACTACAAAGATATGACCGGAGGCGTAAACTGTGGAGGGGGGCGCCGCACACGGCTGACAATTGATTTTCTGTGTGCTAGGCACTCCCTCCTCATATATATAGGTGGGAGGGAGAGGGGAGAGGCCAAGGGGCGCCCCAAGTGGGGCCCAATCCCACTTGGGCTCCTGCCCTAGTCCCCCCCCCCTTCCTTGTATAGCGCCAAGGGAAGGAAGGGGGAGGGGGCGCCCCCCCTCCCCTTTCCTTTCTCCCTTGAGGAGGGGAAGGAAGGAGGGACTTGCCCTCCCCCCTTTCCTTTGCCTAGGGCTGGACGGCATGGTGGGGGGCACACCAGCCCCTTGTGGGCTGGTCTGTCCCTCCCTTTGGCCCATCAAGCACATATCTTTGCCGGGGGTGCCCGGAACCCCTTCCGATGACCCTATATGTACCTGGTACCCTTCGGAACACTTTCGGTGTCCGAATACCATCGCCCCATATATCAATCTTTACCTCTCGACCATTTCGAGACTCCTCGTCATGTCCGTGATCTCATCCGGGACTCCGAACAACATTCGGTCACCAAATCACATAACTCATATAATACTATATCGTCATCGAACGTTAAGCGTGCGGACCCCACGGGTTCGAGAACTATGTAGACATGATCGAGACACCTCTCTGGTCAATAACCAATAGCGGAACCTGGATGCCCATATTGGCTCCTACATATTCTACGAAGATCTTTATCGGTCGAACCGTTATGACAACATACGTAATTCCCTTTGTCCATCGGTATGTTACTTGCCCGAGATTCGATCGTCGGTATCTTCATACCTAGTTAAATCTCATTACTGGCAAGTCTCTTTACTCGTTCCGTAATACATCATCCTGCAACTAACTCATTAGTCACTTTGCTTGCAAGGCTTCTTATGATTTGTATTACCAAGAGGTCCCAGAGATACCTCTCCGATACTCTGAGTGACAAATCCTAATCTCGATCTATGCCAACCCAACAAACACCTTCGGAGATACCTGTAGAGCATCTTTATAATCACCCAGTTACGTTGTGACGTTTGATACACAAAAGGCATTCCTATGGTATCCGGGAGTTGCATAATCTCATAGTCGAAGGAATATGTATTTGACATGAAGAAAGCAATAGCAATAAAACTGAACGATCAATATGCTATGCTAATGGATGGGTCTTGTCCATCACATCATTCCCCTAATGATGTGATCCCATTCATCAAATGACAACACATGTCTATGGTTAGGAAACTTAACCATCTTTGATTAACGAGCTAGTCTAGTAGAGGCTTACTAGGGACACGGTGTTTTGTCTATGTATCCACACATGTATCAAGTTTCCAGTTAATACAATCTAGCATGAATAATAAACATTTATCATGATATAAGGAAATATAAAATAACAACTTTAGGGCATATTTCCTTCAATGACATGATGTCAATATAGCCCCCCCCCCCCACCATGCCTTGGATAAACCCGATGTATTTAACATGGTGTTGGCCAAATCTGTTAGAGTACGATTTTTCCGTCCGACAACCCCGTTTGACTGGGGTGAATAGGAAGGCGTCCTCTCATGAATAATACCATGTTCCGTGCATAATAAATCGAACTCACTAGAAAAGTACTCTCCACCACGATCAGACCAGGCTCGTCTTATTTTCTTCTCAAGTTGGTTCTCAACTTCAGCCTTATAGATTTTAAAGTAGTGTAGAGCCTCATCCTTTGTATTTAACAGATACACATAATAGAATCTAGTGGAATCATCAATTAAAGTCATGAATTATTTCTTTCCACCTTTAGTCAACACACCATTCATCTCACAGAGATCTGAATGTATGAGCTCTAGTGGTGCCAGGTATCTCTCCTTCGCAGGCTTGTGAGGCCTACGAGGTTGCTTTGCTTGCACACACGCATGGCACTTAGAGCCTTTGGTTAAAGTGAAACTTGGGATTAGATTCATCTTAGCTAGCCGAGTCATTACAACCGAAATTTATGTGACAAATACATGAATGCCAAACCTCACATTCGTTCACATTAGAATGAATTTGGTTCACAACTTTATTACAGAAATCCTCCAGGGAAAGGCGGAACAAACCACCACAATCATATCCTTTTCCAACAAATAGTCCATACCCAGATACGACTACTTTGTTGGACTCAAATACCAACTTAAACCCTTCTTTACATAGAAGGGAGCCACTAACGAGATTCTTCTTGACGGCGGGGACATACTGCACGTTCTTTAGCTGCACGATCTTTCCTGAAGTAAACTTCAGATCTACTGTGCCAACACCATGAACAGAAGCATGCAAGTCATTCGCCATCAGGACGGAACAATCTCGTGCGACCTGGTAAGAAGAAAACAAAGACACATCAGCACACACATAAATGTTGGCCCCAGTGTCAACCCACCAATCGGTGGACTGACAAACTGAAAGTACAGTAAACAGATTACCATACCCAGATGCCCCATCATTGTTGCTTAGAGTGACATTGACAGACTTGGAGTCCTGTCCTGGCTTCTTGTACTTGTTTGGGCACTTGTTTGCCCAGTGTTCCTCTAAACCACAAGTAAAGCAGCCATCTCTCTTTTTGTCTTTCTTCTTACCCTTCTTCTTAAAGGTAGTATTCTGCTGGACAGAGTTCTTTCACTTGAACTTGTGGAAATTCTTCTGCACCACATTGGCGCTAGAAGAACCCTTTGCCCCTTTCACGTGTGAGTCCTTTGCTCTCGAGTTCTTCTCAACACTTAGATGACCAATGACATCCTCAACAGAGAATTCACGTCTCAAGTGCTTGAGAGAAGTAGCAAAGTTCCTCCATCTAGGAGGGAGTTTTGCAATAATGCAACCCGCGACAAACATGTCCGGTAACTCACACTTCAGGAGCTTGGTGACCCACAAGTATAGGGGATCTAACGTAGTCCTTTTGGTAAGTAAGAGTGTCGAACCCAACGAGGAGCAGAAGGAAATGACAAGCGGTTTTCAGCAAGGTATTCTTTGCAAGCACTGAAATTATCGGTAATAGATAGTTGTGTGGTAAGATAATTCGTAACGAGTAACAAGTAACAAAAGTAACTAAGGTGCAGCAAGGTGGCCCAGTCCTTTTTGTAGCAAAGGACAAGCCTGGACGAACTCTTATATAAAGCAAAGTGTCCCCAAGGACACATGGGAATTATTGTCAAGCTAGTTTTCATCATGCTCATATGATTCGTGTCCGTTACTTTGATAATTTGATATGTGGGTGGACCGGTGCTTGGGTGCTGTCCTTCCTTGGACAAGACTCCCACTTATGATTAACCCCTCTCGCAAGCATCCACAACTACTAAAGAAGAATTAAGATAAATCTAACCATAGCATGAAACATATGGATCCAAATCAGTGAAGGAAATATGCCCTAGAGGCAATAATAAAGTTATTATTTATTTCCTTATTTCATGATAAATGTTTATTATTCATGCTAGAATTGTATTAACCGGAAACTTAGTACATGTGTGAATACATAGACAAAACAGAGTATCACTAGTATGCCTCTACTTGACTAGCTCGTTGATCAAAGATGGTTAAGTTTCCTAGCCATTGAGATGAGTTGCCATTTGATTAACAGGATCACATCATTAGAGAATGATGTGATTGACTTGACCCATTCCGTTAGCTTAGCACTTGATCGTATAGTTTGTTGCTACTGCTTTCTTTATGACTTATACATGTTCCTCAGACTATGAGATTATGCAACTCCCGAATACCGGAGGAACACCTTGTGTGCTATCAAATGTCACAACGTAACTGGGTGATTATAAAGATGCTCTACAGGTGTCTCCGATGGTGTTTGTTGAGTTGGCATAGATCGAGATTAGGATTTGTCACTCCGATTGTCGGAGAGGTATCTCTAGGCCCTCTCGGTAATGCACATCACTATAAGCCTTGCAAGCAATGTGACTAATGAGTTAGTTACGGGATGATGCATTACGGAACGAGTAAAGAGACTTGCTGGTAACGAGATTGAACTAGGTATGATGATACCGACGATCGAATCTCGGGCAAGTAACATACCGATGACAAAGGAAACAATGTATGTTGTTATGCGGTTTGACCGATAAAGATCTTCGTAGAATATGTAGGAGCCAATATGAGCATCCAGGTTCCGCTATTGGTTATTGACAGGAGATGTGTCTCGGTCATGTCTACATAGTTCTCGAATCCGTAGGGTCCGCATGCTTAACGTTCGATGACGATTTATATTATGAGTTATGTGATTTGATGTACCGAAGGTTGTTCAGAGTCCCGGATGAGATCACGGACATGACGATGAGTCTCGAAATGGTCGAGACATAAAGATCGATATATTGGAAGGCTATATTCGGACATCGGAAAGGTTCCGAGTGATTCGGGTATTTTCGGAGTACCGGAGTGTTACGGGAATTCGTATTTGGCCTTAATGGGCCATACGGGAAAGGAGAGAAAGGCCTCAAGGGTGGCCGCGCCCCTTCCCCATGGACTGGTCCGAATTGGACTAGGGAAAGGGGGCGCCCCCTTCCTTCCTTCTCCTTCTCCCTTCCCCTTTTCCTATTCCATATGGGAGGTGGAATCCTACTAGGACTAGAGAGTCCTAGTAGGACTCCACACTTTGGGCGCGCCCTATGAGGGTCGGCCTCCTCCACCCTCCATCCTTTATATACGTGGCCAGGGGCACCCCATAGACACACAAGTTGATTTCTTATCCGTGTGCGGTGCCCCCCTCCATAGTTACACACCTCGGTCATATCGTCGTAGTGCTTAGGCGAAGCCCTGCGCCGGTAACTTCATTATCACTGTCACCACGCCGACGTGCTGACGGAACTCTTCCTCGGACTCAACTGGATCAAGAGTACGAGGGACGTCGTCGAGCTGAACGTGTGCTAAACTCGGAGGTGCCATGCGTTCGGTACTTGGATCGGGCAGATCGTGAAGACGTACGACTACATCAACCGCGTTGATAAAACGCTTCCACTTTCGGTCTACGAGGGTACGTGGACACACTGTCCCTGCTCATTGCTATGCATCACATAGATCTTGCGTGATCGGAGGAATTTTTTTAAATTACTGCGTTCCCCAATAGTGGCATCCGAGCCAGGTTTATGCGTAGATGTTATATGCACGAGTAGAACACAAGTGAGTTGTGGGCGATAATGGTCATACTGCTTACCAGCATGTCATACTTTGATTCGGTGTTATTGTTGGATGAAGCGGCCTGGACCGACATTACGCGTACGCTTACACGAGACTGGTTCTACTGACGTGCTTCGCACACAGGTGGCTGGCGGGTGTCAGTTTCTCCAACTTTAGTTGAATCGAGTGTGGCTACGCCCCGTCCTTGTTGAAGGTTAAAACAACACATACTTGATGAAAAATCATTGTGGTTTTGATGCGTTGGTAAGAACGGTTCTTGCTCAGCCCGTAGCAGCCACGTAAAACTTACAACAACAAAGTAGAAGACGTCTAACTTGTTTTTGCAGGGCATCTTGTGATGTGATATGGTCAAGACATGATGCTAAATTTTATTGTATGAGATGATCATGTTTTGTAACAGAGTTATCGGCAACTGGCAAGAGCCATATGGTTGTCGCTTTATTGTATGCAATACAATCGCCCTGTAATTGTTTTTACTTTATCACTAAGCGGTAGCAATAGTCGTAGAAACAATAGTTGGCGAGACGACAACGATGATACGATGGAGAACAAGGTGTCGTGCCGGTGACGATGGTGATCATGACGGTGCTTTCGAGATGGAGATCAAAGGCACAAGATGATGATGGCCATATCATATCACTTATATTGATTGCATGTCATGTTTATCTTTTATGCATCTTATTTTGCTTTGATTGATGGTAGCATTATAAGATGATCTCTCACTAAATTTCAAGGTACAAGTGTCCTCCCTGAGTATGCACCGTTGCGAAAGTTCGTCGTGCCGAGACACCACGTGATGATCGGGTGTGATAAGCTCTACGTTCACATACAACGGTGCAAGCCAGTTTTGCACACGCAGAATACTCGGGTTAAACTTGACGAGCCTAGCATATGCAGATATGGCCTCGGAACACTGAGACCGAAAGGTCAAGCATGAATCATATAGTAGATATGATCAACATAGTGATGTTCACCATTGAAAGCTACTCCATCTCACGTGATGATCGGACATGGTTTAGTTGATTTGGATCACGTGACACTTAGATGATTAGAGGGATGTCTATCTAAGTGGGAGTTCTTAAGTAATATGATTAATTGAACTTTAATTTATCATGAACTTAGTCCTGATAGTATTTGCATATCTATGTTATAGATCAATAGCTCGTGATGTGGTTCCCCGTTTATTTTCTGATATGTTCCTATAGAAAAATGAGTTGAAAGATGTTAGTAGCAAAGATGCGGACTAGCTCCGTGAGCTGAGGATTATCCTCATTGCTGCACAGAAGTATTATGTCCTTGATGCACCGCTGGGTGACAGAACTATTGCAGGAGCAGATGCAGACGTTATGAACGTTTTGACAAAAGCTCGGTATGATGAGTACTTGATAGTTTAATGCACCATGCTTTACGGCTTAGAACCGGGACTTCAAAAATGTTTTGACCGCCACGGAGCATATAAGATGTTCCAAGTTGAAATTGGTATTTCATACTCATGCCAGTGTCGAGAGGCATGAGACCTTTGACAGTACTTTGCCTACAAGATGGAGGAGAATAGCTCAACTAGTGAGCATGTGCTCAGATTGTCTGGGTACTACAATTGCTTGAATCAAGTGGGAGTTCATCTTCCAGATAAGATAGTAATTGATGAAGTTCTCTAGTCATTATCACCAAGTTACTAGAACTTCGTGATGAACTATAATATGCAACGGATGACGAAAACAATTCCCAAGCTCTTCGCGATGCTAAAATCAACGAAGGTAGAAATCAAGAAAAACATCAAGTGTTGATGGTTGAGAAGATCACTAGTTTCAAGAAAAAGGGCAAAGGGAAGAAGGGGAACTTCAAGAAGAACGGCAAGCAAGTTGCTGCTCAAATGAAGAAGCCCAAGTCTGGACCTAAGCCTGAGACTAAGTGCTTCTACTGCAAAGGGACTGGTCACTGGAAGCGGAACTGCCCCAAGTATTTGGTGGATAAGAAGGATGGCAAAGTGAACAAAGGTATATTTGATATACAGATTATTGATGTGTATTTTACTAGTGTTCGTAGCAACCCCTCGGTATTTGATACTGGTTCAGTTGCTAAAGAGTAGTAACTCGAAACTACGGTTGCATAATGAACAGAAACTAGTTAAGGATGAAGTGACGATGTGTATTGGAAGTGGTTCCAAGATTGATATGATCATCATCGCACACTCCCTATACTTTTGGGATTAGTGTTGAACCTAAATAAGTGTTATTTGGTGTTTGCGTTAAGCATGAATATGATTTGATCATGCTTATTGCAATACGTTTATTCATTTAAAACAGAGAATAATTGTTATTCTGTTTACATAATATTGAAGCCAAAAGATGCAAAGTTAATAATGATAGTGCAACTTATTTGTGGCACTGCCGTTTAGGTCATATTGGTGCAAAGCGCATGAAGAAACTCCATGCTGATGGGCTTTTTGAATCACTTGATTATGAACATTTGATGCTTGCGAACCATGCCTCATGGGAAAGATGACTAAAACTCCGTTCTCCGGAACAATGGAACGAGCTACTGACTTATTGGAAATAATACATACCGATGTATGCGGTCCGATGAGTATTAAGGCCCGTGGCGGGTATGTTTATTTTCTGACCTTCATAGATGATTTGAGCAGATATGGGTATATCTTCTTGATGAAAACATAAGTCTGAAACATTTGAAAAGTTCAAAGAATTTCAGAGTGAAGTGGAAAATTGTCGTAACAAGAAAATAAAGTTTCTACGATCAAATCATGGAGGAGAATATTTGAGTTACGAGTTTGGTCTTCATTTGAAACAATGCGGAATAGTTTCGCAACTCACGCCACCTGGAACACCACAGCGTAATGGTGTGTCCGAACATCGTAACCACACTTTATTAGATATGGTGCAATCTATGATGTCTCTTACTGATTTACCGCTATCGTTTTGGGATTATGCATTAGAGACAGCTGCATTCACGTTAAATAGGGCACCATCTAAATCCGTTGAGGCGACACCGTATGAACTGTGGTTTAGCAAGAAACCTAAGCTGTCGTTTCTTAAAGTTTGGGGCTATGATGCTTATGTGAAAAATCTTCAACCTGATAAGCTCGAACCCAAGTCAGAAAAATGTGTCTTCATAGGATACCCAAAGGAGACTGTTGGGTACACCTTCTATCATAGATCCAAAGGCAAGACATTTGTTGCTAAGAATGGATCCTTTCCAGAGAAGGAGTTTCTCTCGAAAGAAGTGAGTGGGAGGAAAGTAGAACTTGATGAGGTAACTGTACCTTCTCCCGAATTGAAAAGTAGTTCATCACAGAAATCAGTTCCAAGTGATGCCTACACCAATTAGTGAGGAAGTTCATGATGATGATTATGAAACTTCGGATCAAGTTCTACCGAACCTCATAGGTCAACCAGAGTACGTTCCGCACCAGAGTGGTACGGTAATCTTGTTCTGGAAGTCATGTTACTAGACCATGACAAACCTACGAACTATGAGGAAGCAATGATGAGCCCAGATTCCGTGAAATGGCTTGAGGCCATGAAATCTGAGATGGGATCCATGTATGAGAACAAAGTATGGACTTTGGTTGACTTGCCCGATGATCGGCAAAGCAATAGAGAATAAATGGATCTTCAAGAGGAACACGGACGCTGATAGTAGTGTTACTATCTACAAAGCTCGAATTGTCGCAAAAATGTTTTCGACAAGTTCAAGATGTTGAATACAATGAGATTTTCTCACTTGTATCAATGCTTAAAATTATGTCCGAAACATGTTAGCAATTGCCGCATTTTATGAAATTTGGCAAATGGATGTCAAACATGCATTCCTTAATAGATTTCTTAAAAGAAGAGTTGTATATGATGCAACCAGAAGGATTTGTCGATCCTAAAGGTGCTAACAAAGTGTGCAAAGCTCCAGCGATCCATCTATGGACTGGTGCAAGCATCTCGGAGTTGGAATATACGCTTTGATAAGTTGATCAAAGCATATAGTTTTATACAGACTTACGGTGAAGCCTGTATTTACAAAAAGTGAGTGGGAGCACTACAACCTTTCTGATAAGTATATGTGAATGACATATTGTTGATCAGAAATAATGTAGAATTTTCTGGAAAGCATAAAGGAGTATTTGAAAGGAGTTTTTCAAAGAAAGACCTCAGTGAAGCTGCTTACATATTGAGCATCAAGATCTATAGAGATAGATCAAGACGCTCGATAAGTTTTTTCAATGAGTACATACCTTGACAAGATTTTGAAGTAGTTCAAAATGGAACAGTCAAAGAAGGAGTTCTTGCCTGTGTTGCTAGGTGTGAAGTTGAGTAAGACTCAAAACCCGACCACGGCAGAAGATAGAAAGAGAATGAAAGTCATTCCCTATGCCTCAGCCATAGGTTCTATAAAGTATGTCATGCTATGTACCAGACCTATTGTATACCCTGCCCTGTGTTTGGCAAGGGAGTACAATAGTGATCTTGGAGTAGATCACTGGACATTGGTCAAATTATCCTTAGAGGACTACGGAAATATTTCTTGGTTATGGAGGTGATAAAGAGTTCGTCGTAATGAGTTACGTCGATGCAAGCTTTTACACCGATCCGGATGACTCCGAGTCTCAATCTGGATACATAGATATTTGCAAAATGCATACAGATCTGAACGTTGCAAACCCGTAGACTAAAATTTATCTCACAAGCAAAACATGATCACACCTTAGTGCTCTTGGGTGTTAATCACATAGCGATGTGAACTAGATTATTGACTCTAGTAAACCCTTTGGGTGTTGGTCACATGACGATGTGAACTATGGGTGTTAATCACATGGTGATGTGAACTATTAGTGTTAAATCACATGGCGATGTGAACTAGATTATTAACTCTAGTGCAAGTGGGAGACTGAAGGAAATATGCCCTAGAGGCAATAATAAAGTTATTATTTATTTCCTTATTTCATGATAAATGTTTATTATTCATGCTAGAATTGTATTAACCGGAAACTTAGTACATGTGTGAATACATAGACAAAACAAAGTGTCACTAGTATGCCTCTACTTGACTAGCTCGTTGATCAATGATGGTTAAGTTTCCTAGCCATTGAGATGAGTTGTCATTTGATTAACGGGATCACATCATTAGAGAATGATGTGATTGACTTGACCCATTCCGTTAGCTTAGCACTTGATCGTATAGTTTGTTGCTACTGCTTTCTTCATGACTTATACATGTTCCTTAGACTATGAGATTATGCAACTCCCGAATACCGGAGGAACACCTTGTGTCCTATCAAACGTCACAACGTAACTGGGTGATTATAAATATGCTCTACAGGTGTCTCCGATGGTGTTTGTTGAGTTGGCATAGATCGAGATTAGGATTTGTCACTCCGATTGTCGGAGAGGTATCTCTGGGCCCTCTCGGTAATGCACGTCACTATAAGCCTTGCAAGCAATGTGACTAATGAGTTAGTTACGAGATGATGCATTATGGAATGAGTAAAGAGAGTTGCCGGTAACGAGATTGAACTAGGTATGATGATACCGACAATCGAATCTCGGGCAAGTAACATACCGATGACAAAGGGAACAACATATGTTGTTATGCGGTTTGACCGATAAAGATCTTCGTAGAGTATGTAGGAGCCAATATGAGCATCCAGGTTCCGCTATTGGTTATTGACCGGAGATGTGTCTCAGTCATGTCTACATAGTTCTCGAACCCATAGGGTCCGCACGCTTAACGTTCGATGATGATTTGTATTATGAGTTATGTGATTTGATGTACCGAAGGTTGTTCAGAGTCCCGGATGAGATCACGGACATGACGAGGAGTCTCAAATGGTCGAGACGTAAAGATCGATATATTGGAAGGCCATATTCGGACATCGGAAAGGTTCCGAGTGATTCGGGTATTTTTCGGAGTACCGGAGAGTTACGGGAATTTGTATTGGGCCTTAATGGGCCATACGGGAAAGGAGAGAAAGGCCTCAAGGGTGGCCGTGCCCCTTCCCCATGGACTGGTCCGAATTGGAATAGGAAAAGGGGGCTCCCCCTTCCTTCCTTCTCCTTCTCCCTTCCCCTTTTCCTATTCCATATGGGAGGTGGAATCCTACTAGGACTAGAGAGTCCTAGTAGGACTCCACACTTTGGGCGCGCCCTCTGAGGGTCGGCCTCCTCCTCCCTCCATCCTTTATATACGTGGCCAGGGGCACCCCATAGACACACAATTTGATTTCTTAGCCGTGTGCGGTGCCCCCCTGATACGTCTCCGTTGTATCTAGTTTTCCAAACACTTTTGCCCTTGTTTTGGACTCTAACTTGCATGATTTGAATGGAACTAACCCGGACTGACGCTATTTTCTGCAGAATTGCCATGGTGTTATTTATGTTCAGAAACAAAAGTTCTCGGAATGACCTGAAACTCCACGGAACTTATTTTTGGAAAATAATGAAAATACTGGAAGAAGAATCCACGTCAGGGGGGCCTCCACCTGTCCACGAGGGTGGGGGACCCGCCTGCCCCCCTGGGCGCGCCCCCTGCGTCGTGGGCCCCCTAACGCTCCACCGACCTCAATTCCAACTCCATCTATTCGTGTTCGGGGAGAAAAAATCAGAGAGAAAGATTCATCGCGTTTTACGATACGGAGCCGCCGCCAAGCCCGAAAACCTCTCGGGAGGGCTGATCTGGAGTCCGTTCGGGGCTCCGGACAGGGGAATCCGTCGCCGTCGTCATCATCAACCATCCTCCATCACCAATTTCATGATGCTCACCGCCGTGCGTGAGTAATTCCATCATAGGCTTGCTGGACGGTGATGGGTAGGATGAGATTTATCTTGTAATCGAGTTAGTTTTGTTAGGGTTTGATCCCGATTATCCACTATGTTCTGAGATTGATGTTGTTGTGACTTTGCTATGCTTAATGCTTGTCACTAGGGCCCGAGTGCCATGATTTCAGATCTGAACCTATTATGTTTTCATGAATATATGTGAGTTCTTGATCCTATCTTGCAAGTCTATAGTCACCTACTATGTGTTATGGTCCGGCAACCCCGAAGTGACAATAATCGGGACCACTCCCGGTGATGACCGTAGTTTGAGGAGTTCATGTATTCACCATGTGTTAATGCTTTGGTCCGGTACTCTATTAAAAGGAGGCCTTAATATCCCTTAGTTTCCGCTAGGACCCCGCTGCCACGGGAGGGTAGGACAAAAGATGTCATGCAAGTTCTTTTCCATAAGCACGTATGACTATATTAGGAATACATGCCTACATTACATTGATGAATTGGAGCTAGTTCTGTGTCACCCTATGTTATGACTGTTACATGATGAACCGCATCCGGCATAATTCTCCATCACCGATCCAATGCCTACGAGCTTTTCACATATTGTTCTTCGCTTATTTACTTTTCCGTTGCTACTGTTACAATCACTACAAAACCCAAAAATATTACTTTTTCTATCGTTACCGTTATTATCATATTACTTTGCTACTAAATACTTTGTTGCAGATATTAAGTTATCCTGGTGTGGCTGAATTGACAACTCAGTTGCTAATACTTGAGAATATTCTTTGGCTCCCCTTGTGTCGAATCAATAAATTTGGGTTGAATACTCTACCCTCAAAAACTGTTGCGATCCCCTATACTTGTGGGTTATCACCCCCTCCCACAACAACAAAAAGACACATCCGTGACATTTTGGGCCGAACGAATTTTTTTCCTGTCATACATATGACACTTCTATGACGATAATTGTGACAAAACCCGGTATCATCATAGATGTGGTGGGCTCCTACTTCTATGACAAATAATCATGACAGAAAATGGGCTTTTCGTCTTGGGCGGGTCGGAGACGCAGCTGCATGACATTCTTTGGGCCATCCATGACGGAAAAAACCGTGGTAGAAGCGAGGGGGAGGAAAATTTCGGGGAGTTCCCGGTTACGGTGGGAGGTCGGGGGCCGAGCGATGCGCGTTTCTCTCGTACACGTGCGCGCGTGTGTGCGAGGCGTTGGCTCTAACTGAACCCGAGCGAGGCGTTGGGCTCTAACTAAACCCGAGCGATTGCACTGCAGGCTACGCGTTACTGAACCCGAGCGATCGATCGATGGCTGTTAACTGAACCCGATCGAGCGATTCCTTCGCTACTGCTGCTAACTGAAGCCGATCGATTGGATGA